>NW_026910930.1:20000-185374 GCF_963854185.1 Sardina pilchardus
AAAGGGCCTCAATGAGCTACTGGCCGCTCACTGGTGGCTCCAGCGCACGCGGTTCAGTCGCATCATTCACTCTGATGTGGTGTTCATGAAGTTGGGTGTTGAGGTGCATGTACTGCATTGTGACAGAAAGTCACTTTACAACATCTTACAAGCCCAAAGTGGATTTTGAAAAAAGTTTCCACGAGCGCATGTTTTGGCCGTCTCAGCCAACTGTCATGAAATATGAAAAGTAAACGTGTCTTCACTTTTCCTTCATAGCTTGAAATTGGAAGGTCTTAGAAGCTTGAAACCAAGCGCATACAACACAAAGGGCCTCAATGAGCTACTGGCCGCTCACTGGTGGCTCCAGCGCACGCGGTTCAGTCGCATCATTCACTCTGATGTGGTGTTCATGAAGTTGGGTGTTGAGGTGCATGTACTGCATTGTGACAGAAAGTCACTTTACAACATCTTACAAGCCCAAAGTGGATTTTGAAAAAAGTTTCCACGAGCGCATGTTTTGGCCGTCTCAGCCAACTGTCATGAAATATGAAAAGTAAACGTGTCTTCACTTTTCCTTCATAGCTTGAAATTGGAAGGTCTTAGAAGCTTGAAACCAAGCGCATACAACACAAAGGGCCTCAATGAGCTACTGGCCGCTCACTGGTGGCTCCAGCGCACGCGGTTCAGTCGCATCATTCACTCTGATGTGGTGTTCATGAAGTTGGGTGTTGAGGTGCATGTACTGCATTGTGACAGATAGTCACTTTACAACATCTTACAAGCCCAAAGTGGATTTTGAAAAAAGTTTCCACGAGCGTATGTTTTGGCTGTCTCAGCCAACTGTCATGAAATATGAAAAGTAAACGTGTCTTCACTTTTCCTTCATAGCTTGAAATTGGAAGGTCTTAGAAGCTTGAAACCAAGCGCATACAACACAAAGGGCCTCAATGAGCTACTGGCCGCTCACTGGTGGCTCCAGCGCACGCGGTTCAGTCGCATCATTCACTCTGATGTGGTGTTCATGAAGTTGGGTGTTGAGGTGCATGTACTGCATTGTGACAGAAAGTCACTTTACAACATCTTACAAGCCCAAAGTGGATTTTGAAAAAAGTTTCCACGAGCGCATGTTTTTGGCCGTCTCAGCCAACTGTCATGAAATATGAAAAGTAAACGTGTCTTCACTTTTCCTTCATAGCTTGAAATTGGAAGGTCTTAGAAGCTTGAAACCAAGCGCATACAACACAAAGGGCCTCAATGAGCTACTGGCCGCTCACTGGTGGCTCCAGCGCACGCGGTTCAGTCGCATCATTCACTCTGATGTGGTGTTCATGAAGTTGGGTGTTGAGGTGCATGTACTGCTGTCACGATCCTCTCCGGATCATTTTGATCCGGATCATGTTTTCCCTGTCTGGTGCTCCAGGTCATGTGCTCTCTCCCTCTCTGTGCTCCAGGTGTTGCTCCGCCCACGTCTCTGCCTCTACCCTGCGCAGCTACACACCTGTGGCCAATTCTCCCTCGTCTGGGCCTGCACTTAACTCCAGTCCTGAAGCTCCTTCATTGCTGGATTATCTCCTCACCGAACACGTTGTCAGGAGCCAAGCCAAGCTAAACCTCTCTGCTTCCTCGACCACGACCACGTCTTCGCCTTCGCCCTGCCTAGGATCTTTCTGCCCTGGATTTTTCTCTGCTCTCCTTTGTTGGACTTTGGATTTGCCTATTTTTGCCGCTTGAGACTTTCTGCCTGGCCTGTGAGTTTTTTGCCTGCTGCTGCCGTTCAAGTGAGATACCAAGTTTTTGATCTCCTGTGTTTTTGAACTGTTTTTGGATTTTCGTGGACTCATTGAACTCGCATTGAACTGAAGATTTCTGTTTTTCCTGTGTGAAGACAACTCTCATTAAAAAGTATTATTTTGACTGAAATTTACTGGTGTCTGCATTTGGTTCCACTTAGTTAAACCCGGCCACAGTGGCCGTGACAACTGCATTGTGACAGAAAGTCACTTTACAACATCTTACAAGCCCAAAGTGGATTTTGAAAAAAGTTTCCACGAGCGCATGTTTTGGCCGTCTCAGCCAACTGTCATGAAATATGAAAAGTAAACGTGTCTTCACTTTTCCTTCATAGCTTGAAATTGGAAGGTCTTAGAAGCTTGAAACCAAGCGCATACAACACAAAGGGCCTCAATGAGCTACTGGCCGCTCACTGGTGGCTCCAGCGCACGCGGTTCAGTCGCATCATTCACTCTGATGTGGTGTTCATGAAGTTGGGTGTTGAGGTGCATGTACTGCATTGTGACAGAAAGTCACTTTACAACATCTTACAAGCCCAAAGTGGATTTTGAAAAAAGTTTCCACGAGCGCATGTTTTGGCCGTCTCAGCCAACTGTCATGAAATATGAAAAGTAAACGTGTCTTCACTTTTCCTTCATAGCTTGAAATTGGAAGGTCTTAGAAGCTTGAAACCAAGCGCATACAACACAAAGGGCCTCAATGAGCTACTGGCCGCTCACTGGTGGCTCCAGCGCACGCGGTTCAGTCGCATCATTCACTCTGATGTGGTGTTCATGAAGTTGGGTGTTGAGGTGCATGTACTGCATTGTGACAGAAAGTCACTTTACAACATCTTACAAGCCCAAAGTGGATTTTGAAAAAAGTTTCCACGAGCGCATGTTTTGGCCGTCTCAGCCAACTGTCATGAAATATGAAAAGTAAACGTGTCTTCACTTTTCCTTCATAGCTTGAAATTGGAAGGTCTTAGAAGCTTGAAACCAAGCGCATACAACACAAAGGGCCTCAATGAGCTACTGGCCGCTCACTGGTGGCTCCAGCGCACGCGGTTCAGTCGCATCATTCACTCTGATGTGGTGTTCATGAAGTTGGGTGTTGAGGTGCATGTACTGCATTGTGACAGAAAGTCACTTTACAACATCTTACAAGCCCAAAGTGGATTTTGAAAAAAGTTTCCACGAGCGCATGTTTTGGCCGTCTCAGCCAACTGTCATGAAATATGAAAAGTAAACGTGTCTTCACTTTTCCTTCATAGCTTGAAATTGGAAGGTCTTAGAAGCTTGAAACCAAGCGCATACAACACAAAGGGCCTCAATGAGCTACTGGCCGCTCACTGGTGGCTCCAGCGCACGCGGTTCAGTCGCATCATTCACTCTGATGTGGTGTTCATGAAGTTGGGTGTTGAGGTGCATGTACTGCATTGTGACAGATAGTCACTTTACAACATCTTACAAGCCCAAAGTGGATTTTGAAAAAAGTTTCCACGAGCGTATGTTTTGGCTGTCTCAGCCAACTGTCATGAAATATGAAAAGTAAACGTGTCTTCACTTTTCCTTCATAGCTTGAAATTGGAAGGTCTTAGAAGCTTGAAACCAAGCGCATACAACACAAAGGGCCTCAATGAGCTACTGGCCGCTCACTGGTGGCTCCAGCGCACGCGGTTCAGTCGCATCATTCACTCTGATGTGGTGTTCATGAAGTTGGGTGTTGAGGTGCATGTACTGCATTGTGACAGAAAGTCACTTTACAACATCTTACAAGCCCAAAGTGGATTTTGAAAAAAGTTTCCACGAGCGCATGTTTTTGGCCGTCTCAGCCAACTGTCATGAAATATGAAAAGTAAACGTGTCTTCACTTTTCCTTCATAGCTTGAAATTGGAAGGTCTTAGAAGCTTGAAACCAAGCGCATACAACACAAAGGGCCTCAATGAGCTACTGGCCGCTCACTGGTGGCTCCAGCGCACGCGGTTCAGTCGCATCATTCACTCTGATGTGGTGTTCATGAAGTTGGGTGTTGAGGTGCATGTACTGCTGTCACGATCCTCTCCGGATCATTTTGATCCGGATCATGTTTTCCCTGTCTGGTGCTCCAGGTCATGTGCTCTCTCCCTCTCTGTGCTCCAGGTGTTGCTCCGCCCACGTCTCTGCCTCTACCCTGCGCAGCTACACACCTGTGGCCAATTCTCCCTCGTCTGGGCCTGCACTTAACTCCAGCCCTGAAGCTCCTTCATTGCTGGATTATCTCCTCACCGAACACGTTGTCAGGAGCCAAGCCAAGCTAAACCTCTCTGCTTCCTCGACCACGACCACGTCTTCGCCTTCGCCCTGCCTAGGATCTTTCTGCCCTGGATTTTTCTCTGCTCTCCTTTGTTGGACTTTGGATTTGCCTATTTTTGCCGCTTGAGACTTTCTGCCTGGCCTGTGAGTTTTTTGCCTGCTGCTGCCGTTCAAGTGAGATACCAAGTTTTTGATCTCCTGTGTTTTTGAACTGTTTTTGGATTTTCGTGGACTCATTGAACTCTCATTGAACTGAAGATTTCTGTTTTTCCTGTGTGAAGACAACTCTCATTAAAAAGTATTATTTTGACTGAAATTTACTGGTGTCTGCATTTGGTTCCACTTAGTTAAACCCGGCCACAGTGGCCGTGACAACTGCATTGTGACAGAAAGTCACTTTACAACATCTTACAAGCCCAAAGTGGATTTTGAAAAAAGTTTCCACGAGCGCATGTTTTGGCCGTCTCAGCCAACTGTCATGAAATATGAAAAGTAAACGTGTCTTCACTTTTCCTTCATAGCTTGAAATTGGAAGGTCTTAGAAGCTTGAAACCAAGCGCATACAACACAAAGGGCCTCAATGAGCTACTGGCCGCTCACTGGTGGCTCCAGCGCACGCGGTTCAGTCGCATCATTCACTCTGATGTGGTGTTCATGAAGTTGGGTGTTGAGGTGCATGTACTGCATTGTGACAGAAAGTCACTTTACAACATCTTACAAGCCCAAAGTGGATTTTGAAAAAAGTTTCCACGAGCGCATGTTTTTGGCCGTCTCAGCCAACTGTCATGAAATATGAAAAGTAAACGTGTCTTCACTTTTCCTTCATAGCTTGAAATTGGAAGGTCTTAGAAGCTTGAAACCAAGCGCATACAACACAAAGGGCCTCAATGAGCTACTGGCCGCTCACTGGTGGCTCCAGCGCACGCGGTTCAGTCGCATCATTCACTCTGATGTGGTGTTCATGAAGTTGGGTGTTGAGGTGCATGTACTGCATTGTGACAGAAAGTCACTTTACAACATCTTACAAGCCCAAAGTGGATTTTGAAAAAAGTTTCCACGAGCGCATGTTTTGGCCGTCTCAGCCAACTGTCATGAAATATGAAAAGTAAACGTGTCTTCACTTTTCCTTCATAGCTTGAAATTGGAAGGTCTTAGAAGCTTGAAACCAAGCGCATACAACACAAAGGGCCTCAATGAGCTACTGGCCGCTCACTGGTGGCTCCAGCGCACGCGGTTCAGTCGCATCATTCACTCTGATGTGGTGTTCATGAAGTTGGGTGTTGAGGTGCATGTACTGCATTGTGACAGAAAGTCACTTTACAACATCTTACAAGCCCAAAGTGGATTTTGAAAAAAGTTTCCACGAGCGCATGTTTTTGGCCGTCTCAGCCAACTGTCATGAAATATGAAAAGTAAACGTGTCTTCACTTTTCCTTCATAGCTTGAAATTGGAAGGTCTTAGAAGCTTGAAACCAAGCGCATACAACACAAAGGGCCTCAATGAGCTACTGGCCGCTCACTGGTGGCTCCAGCGCACGCGGTTCAGTCGCATCATTCACTCTGATGTGGTGTTCATGAAGTTGGGTGTTGAGGTGCATGTACTGCATTGTGACAGAAAGTCACTTTACAACATCTTACAAGCCCAAAGTGGATTTTGAAAAAAGTTTCCACGAGCGCATGTTTTGGCCGTCTCAGCCAACTGTCATGAAATATGAAAAGTAAACGTGTCTTCACTTTTCCTTCATAGCTTGAAATTGGAAGGTCTTAGAAGCTTGAAACCAAGCGCATACAACACAAAGGGCCTCAATGAGCTACTGGCCGCTCACTGGTGGCTCCAGCGCACGCGGTTCAGTCGCATCATTCACTCTGATGTGGTGTTCATGAAGTTGGGTGTTGAGGTGCATGTACTGCATTGTGACAGAAAGTCACTTTACAACATCTTACAAGCCCAAAGTGGATTTTGAAAAAAGTTTCCACGAGCGCATGTTTTGGCCGTCTCAGCCAACTGTCATGAAATATGAAAAGTAAACGTGTCTTCACTTTTCCTTCATAGCTTGAAATTGGAAGGTCTTAGAAGCTTGAAACCAAGCGCATACAACACAAAGGGCCTCAATGAGCTACTGGCCGCTCACTGGTGGCTCCAGCGCACGCGGTTCAGTCGCATCATTCACTCTGATGTGGTGTTCATGAAGTTGGGTGTTGAGGTGCATGTACTGCATTGTGACAGAAAGTCACTTTACAACATCTTACAAGCCCAAAGTGGATTTTGAAAAAAGTTTCCACGAGCGCATGTTTTGGCCGTCTCAGCCAACTGTCATGAAATATGAAAAGTAAACGTGTCTTCACTTTTCCTTCATAGCTTGAAATTTGAAGGTCTTAGAAGCTTGAAACCAAGCGCATACAACACAAAGGGCCTCAATGAGCTACTGGCCGCTCACTGGTGGCTCCAGCGCACGCGGTTCAGTCGCATCATTCACTCTGATGTGGTGTTCATGAAGTTGGGTGTTGAGGTGCATGTACTGCATTGTGACAGATAGTCACTTTACAACATCTTACAAGCCCAAAGTGGATTTTGAAAAAAGTTTCCACGAGCGCATGTTTTGGCCGTCTCAGCCAACTGTCATGAAATATGAAAAGTAAACGTGTCTTCACTTTTCCTTCATAGCTTGAAATTGGAAGGTCTTAGAAGCTTGAAACCAAGCGCATACAACACAAAGGGCCTCAATGAGCTACTGGCCGCTCACTGGTGGCTCCAGCGCACGCGGTTCAGTCGCATCATTCACTCTGATGTGGTGTTCATGAAGTTGGGTGTTGAGGTGCATGTACTGCATTGTGACAGAAAGTCACTTTACAACATCTTACAAGCCCAAAGTGGATTTTGAAAAAAGTTTCCACGAGCGCATGTTTTTGGCCGTCTCAGCCAACTGTCATGAAATATGAAAAGTAAACGTGTCTTCACTTTTCCTTCATAGCTTGAAATTGGAAGGTCTTAGAAGCTTGAAACCAAGCGCATACAACACAAAGGGCCTCAATGAGCTACTGGCCGCTCACTGGTGGCTCCAGCGCACGCGGTTCAGTCGCATCATTCACTCTGATGTGGTGTTCATGAAGTTGGGTGTTGAGGTGCATGTACTGCATTGTGACAGAAAGTCACTTTACAACATCTTACAAGCCCAAAGTGGATTTTGAAAAAAGTTTCCACGAGCGCATGTTTTGGCCGTCTCAGCCAACTGTCATGAAATATGAAAAGTAAACGTGTCTTCACTTTTCCTTCATAGCTTGAAATTGGAAGGTCTTAGAAGCTTGAAACCAAGCGCATACAACACAAAGGGCCTCAATGAGCTACTGGCCGCTCACTGGTGGCTCCAGCGCACGCGGTTCAGTCGCATCATTCACTCTGATGTGGTGTTCATGAAGTTGGGTGTTGAGGTGCATGTACTGCATTGTGACAGAAAGTCACTTTACAACATCTTACAAGCCCAAAGTGGATTTTGAAAAAAGTTTCCACGAGCGCATGTTTTGGCCGTCTCAGCCAACTGTCATGAAATATGAAAAGTAAACGTGTCTTCACTTTTCCTTCATAGCTTGAAATTGGAAGGTCTTAGAAGCTTGAAACCAAGCGCATACAACACAAAGGGCCTCAATGAGCTACTGGCCGCTCACTGGTGGCTCCAGCGCACGCGGTTCAGTCGCATCATTCACTCTGATGTGGTGTTCATGAAGTTGGGTGTTGAGGTGCATGTACTGCATTGTGACAGAAAGTCACTTTACAACATCTTACAAGCCCAAAGTGGATTTTGAAAAAAGTTTCCACGAGCGCATGTTTTTGGCCGTCTCAGCCAACTGTCATGAAATATGAAAAGTAAACGTGTCTTCACTTTTCCTTCATAGCTTGAAATTGGAAGGTCTTAGAAGCTTGAAACCAAGCGCATACAACACAAAGGGCCTCAATGAGCTACTGGCCGCTCACTGGTGGCTCCAGCGCACGCGGTTCAGTCGCATCATTCACTCTGATGTGGTGTTCATGAAGTTGGGTGTTGAGGTGCATGTACTGCATTGTGACAGAAAGTCACTTTACAACATCTTACAAGCCCAAAGTGGATTTTGAAAAAAGTTTCCACGAGCGCATGTTTTGGCCGTCTCAGCCAACTGTCATGAAATATGAAAAGTAAACGTGTCTTCACTTTTCCTTCATAGCTTGAAATTGGAAGGTCTTAGAAGCTTGAAACCAAGCGCATACAACACAAAGGGCCTCAATGAGCTACTGGCCGCTCACTGGTGGCTCCAGCGCACGCGGTTCAGTCGCATCATTCACTCTGATGTGGTGTTCATGAAGTTGGGTGTTGAGGTGCATGTACTGCATTGTGACAGAAAGTCACTTTACAACATCTTACAAGCCCAAAGTGGATTTTGAAAAAAGTTTCCACGAGCGCATGTTTTGGCCGTCTCAGCCAACTGTCATGAAATATGAAAAGTAAACGTGTCTTCACTTTTCCTTCATAGCTTGAAATTGGAAGGTCTTAGAAGCTTGAAACCAAGCGCATACAACACAAAGGGCCTCAATGAGCTACTGGCCGCTCACTGGTGGCTCCAGCGCACGCGGTTCAGTCGCATCATTCACTCTGATGTGGTGTTCATGAAGTTGGGTGTTGAGGTGCATGTACTGCATTGTGACAGAAAGTCACTTTACAACATCTTACAAGCCCAAAGTGGATTTTGAAAAAAGTTTCCACGAGCGCATGTTTTGGCCGTCTCAGCCAACTGTCATGAAATATGAAAAGTAAACGTGTCTTCACTTTTCCTTCATAGCTTGAAATTGGAAGGTCTTAGAAGCTTGAAACCAAGCGCATACAACACAAAGGGCCTCAATGAGCTACTGGCCGCTCACTGGTGGCTCCAGCGCACGCGGTTCAGTCGCATCATTCACTCTGATGTGGTGTTCATGAAGTTGGGTGTTGAGGTGCATGTACTGCATTGTGACAGAAAGTCACTTTACAACATCTTACAAGCCCAAAGTGGATTTTGAAAAAAGTTTCCACGAGCGCATGTTTTGGCCGTCTCAGCCAACTGTCATGAAATATGAAAAGTAAACGTGTCTTCACTTTTCCTTCATAGCTTGAAATTGGAAGGTCTTAGAAGCTTGAAACCAAGCGCATACAACTCAAAGGGCCTCAATGAGCTACTGGCCGCTCACTGGTGGCTCCAGCGCACGCGGTTCAGTCGCATCATTCACTCTGATGTGGTGTTCATGAAGTTGGGTGTTGAGGTGCATGTACTGCATTGTGACAGAAAGTCACTTTACAACATCTTACAAGCCCAAAGTGGATTTTGAAAAAAGTTTCCACGAGCGCATGTTTTGGCCGTCTCAGCCAACTGTCATGAAATATGAAAAGTAAACGTGTCTTCACTTTTCCTTCATAGCTTGAAATTGGAAGGTCTTAGAAGCTTGAAACCAAGCGCATACAACACAAAGGGCCTCAATGAGCTACTGGCCGCTCACTGGTGGCTCCAGCGCACGCGGTTCAGTCGCATCATTCACTCTGATGTGGTGTTCATGAAGTTGGGTGTTGAGGTGCATGTACTGCATTGTGACAGAAAGTCACTTTACAACATCTTACAAGCCCAAAGTGGATTTTGAAAAAAGTTTCCACGAGCGCATGTTTTGGCCGTCTCAGCCAACTGTCATGAAATATGAAAAGTAAACGTGTCTTCACTTTTCCTTCATAGCTTGAAATTGGAAGGTCTTAGAAGCTTGAAACCAAGCGCATACAACACAAAGGGCCTCAATGAGCTACTGGCCGCTCACTGGTGGCTCCAGCGCACGCGGTTCAGTCGCATCATTCACTCTGAAGTGGTGTTCATGAAGTTGGGTGTTGAGGTGCATGTACTGCATTGTGACAGAAAGTCACTTTACAACATCTTACAAGCCCAAAGTGGATTTTGAAAAAAGTTTCCACGAGCGCATGTTTTTGGCCGTCTCAGCCAACTGTCATGAAATATGAAAAGTAAACGTGTCTTCACTTTTCCTTCATAGCTTGAAATTGGAAGGTCTTAGAAGCTTGAAACCAAGCGCATACAACACAAAGGGCCTCAATGAGCTACTGGCCGCTCACTGGTGGCTCCAGCGCACGCGGTTCAGTCGCATCATTCACTCTGATGTGGTGTTCATGAAGTTGGGTGTTGAGGTGCATGTACTGCATTGTGACAGAAAGTCACTTTACAACATCTTACAAGCCCAAAGTGGATTTTGAAAAAAGTTTCCACGAGCGCATGTTTTGGCCGTCTCAGCCAACTGTCATGAAATATGAAAAGTAAACGTGTCTTCACTTTTCCTTCATAGCTTGAAATTGGAAGGTCTTAGAAGCTTGAAACCAAGCGCATACAACGCAAAGGGCCTCAATGAGCTACTGGCCGCTCACTGGTGGCTCCAGCGCACGCGGTTCAGTCGCATCATTCACTCTGATGTGGTGTTCATGAAGTTGGGTGTTGAGGTGCATGTACTGCATTGTGACAGAAAGTCACTTTACAACATCTTACAAGCCAAAGTGGATTTTGAAAAAAGTTTCCACGAGCGCATGTTTTTGGCCGTCTCAGCCAACTGTCATGAAATATGAAAAGTAAACGTGTCTTCACTTTTCCTTCATAGCTTGAAATTGGAAGGTCTTAGAAGCTTGAAACCAAGCGCATACAACACAAAGGGCCTCAATGAGCTACTGGCCGCTCACTGGTGGCTCCAGCGCACGCGGTTCAGTCGCATCATTCACTCTGATGTGGTGTTCATGAAGTTGGGTGTTGAGGTGCATGTACTGCATTGTGACAGAAAGTCACTTTACAACATCTTACAAGCCCAAAGTGGATTTTGAAAAAAGTTTCCACGAGCGCATGTTTTTGGCCGTCTCAGCCAACTGTCATGAAATATGAAAAGTAAACGTGTCTTCACTTTTCCTTCATAGCTTGAAATTGGAAGGTCTTAGAAGCTTGAAACCAAGCGCATACAACACAAAAGGGCCTCAATGAGCTACTGGCCGCTCACTGGTGGCTCCAGCGCACGCGGTTCAGTCGCATCATTCACTCTGATGTGGTGTTCATGAAGTTGGGTGTTGAGGTGCATGTACTGCATTGTGACAGAAAGTCACTTTACAACATCTTACAAGCCCAAAGTGGATTTTGAAAAAAGTTTCCACGAGCGCATGTTTTGGCCGTCTCAGCCAACTGTCATGAAATATGAAAAGTAAACGTGTCTTCACTTTTCCTTCATAGCTTGAAATTGGAAGGTCTTAGAAGCTTGAAACCAAGCGCATACAACACAAAGGGCCTCAATGAGCTACTGGCCGCTCACTGGTGGCTCCAGCGCACGCGGTTCAGTCGCATCATTCACTCTGATGTGGTGTTCATGAAGTTGGGTGTTGAGGTGCATGTACTGCATTGTGACAGAAAGTCACTTTACAACATCTTACAAGCCCAAAGTGGATTTTGAAAAAAGTTTCCACGAGCGCATGTTTTTGGCCGTCTCAGCCAACTGTCATGAAATATGAAAAGTAAACGTGTCTTCACTTTTCCTTCATAGCTTGAAATTGGAAGGTCTTAGAAGCTTGAAACCAAGCGCATACAACACAAAGGGCCTCAATGAGCTACTGGCCGCTCACTGGTGGCTCCAGCGCACGCGGTTCAGTCGCATCATTCACTCTGATGTGGTGTTCATGAAGTTGGGTGTTGAGGTGCATGTACTGCATTGTGACAGAAAGTCACTTTACAACATCTTACAAGCCCAAAGTGGATTTTGAAAAAAGTTTCCACGAGCGCATGTTTTGGCCGTCTCAGCCAACTGTCATGAAATATGAAAAGTAAACGTGTCTTCACTTTTCCTTCATAGCTTGAAATTGGAAGGTCTTAGAAGCTTGAAACCAAGCGCATACAACACAAAGGGCCTCAATGAGCTACTGGCCGCTCACTGGTGGCTCCAGCGCACGCGGTTCAGTCGCATCATTCACTCTGATGTGGTGTTCATGAAGTTGGGTGTTGAGGTGCATGTACTGCATTGTGACAGAAAGTCACTTTACAACATCTTACAAGCCCAAAGTGGATTTTGAAAAAAGTTTCCACGAGCGCATGTTTTGGCCGTCTCAGCCAACTGTCATGAAATATGAAAAGTAAACGTGTCTTCACTTTTCCTTCATAGCTTGAAATTGGAAGGTCTTAGAAGCTTGAAACCAAGCGCATACAACACAAAGGGCCTCAATGAGCTACTGGCCGCTCACTGGTGGCTCCAGCGCACGCGGTTCAGTCGCATCATTCACTCTGATGTGGTGTTCATGAAGTTGGGTGTTGAGGTGCATGTACTGCATTGTGACAGAAAGTCACTTTACAACATCTTACAAGCCCAAAGTGGATTTTGAAAAAAGTTTCCACGAGCGCATGTTTTGGCCGTCTCAGCCAACTGTCATGAAATATGAAAAGTAAACGTGTCTTCACTTTTCCTTCATAGCTTGAAATTGGAAGGTCTTAGAAGCTTGAAACCAAGCGCATACAACACAAAGGGCCTCAATGAGCTACTGGCCGCTCACTGGTGGCTCCAGCGCACGCGGTTCAGTCGCATCATTCACTCTGATGTGGTGTTCATGAAGTTGGGTGTTGAGGTGCATGTACTGCATTGTGACAGAAAGTCACTTTACAACATCTTACAAGCCCAAAGTGGATTTTGAAAAAAGTTTCCACGAGCGCATGTTTTGGCCGTCTCAGCCAACTGTCATGAAATATGAAAAGTAAACGTGTCTTCACTTTTCCTTCATAGCTTGAAATTGGAAGGTCTTAGAAGCTTGAAACCAAGCGCATACAACACAAAGGGCCTCAATGAGCTACTGGCCGCTCACTGGTGGCTCCAGCGCACGCGGTTCAGTCGCATCATTCACTCTGAAGTGGTGTTCATGAAGTTGGGTGTTGAGGTGCATGTACTGCATTGTGACAGAAAGTCACTTTACAACATCTTACAAGCCCAAAGTGGATTTTGAAAAAAGTTTCCACGAGCGCATGTTTTTGGCCGTCTCAGCCAACTGTCATGAAATATGAAAAGTAAACGTGTCTTCACTTTTCCTTCATAGCTTGAAATTGGAAGGTCTTAGAAGCTTGAAACCAAGCGCATACAACACAAAGGGCCTCAATGAGCTACTGGCCGCTCACTGGTGGCTCCAGCGAACGCGGTTCAGTCGCATCATTCACTCTGATGTGGTGTTCATGAAGTTGGGTGTTGAGGTGCATGTACTGCATTGTGACAGAAAGTCACTTTACAACATCTTACAAGCCCAAAGTGGATTTTGAAAAAAGTTTCCACGAGCGCATGTTTTGGCCGTCTCAGCCAACTGTCATGAAATATGAAAAGTAAACGTGTCTTCACTTTTCCTTCATAGCTTGAAATTGGAAGGTCTTAGAAGCTTGAAACCAAGCGCATACAACGCAAAGGGCCTCAATGAGCTACTGGCCGCTCACTGGTGGCTCCAGCGCACGCGGTTCAGTCGCATCATTCACTCTGATGTGGTGTTCATGAAGTTGGGTGTTGAGGTGCATGTACTGCATTGTGACAGAAAGTCACTTTACAACATCTTACAAGCCCAAAGTGGATTTTGAAAAAAGTTTCCACGAGCGCATGTTTTTGGCCGTCTCAGCCAACTGTCATGAAATATGAAAAGTAAACGTGTCTTCACTTTTCCTTCATAGCTTGAAATTGGAAGGTCTTAGAAGCTTGAAACCAAGCGCATACAACACAAAGGGCCTCAATGAGCTACTGGCCGCTCACTGGTGGCTCCAGCGCACGCGGTTCAGTCGCATCATTCACTCTGATGTGGTGTTCATGAAGTTGGGTGTTGAGGTGCATGTACTGCATTGTGACAGAAAGTCACTTTACAACATCTTACAAGCCCAAAGTGGATTTTGAAAAAAGTTTCCACGAGCGCATGTTTTGGCCGTCTCAGCCAACTGTCATGAAATATGAAAAGTAAACGTGTCTTCACTTTTCCTTCATAGCTTGAAATTGGAAGGTCTTAGAAGCTTGAAACCAAGCGCATACAACACAAAGGGCCTCAATGAGCTACTGGCCGCTCACTGGTGGCTCCAGCGCACGCGGTTCAGTCGCATCATTCACTCTGATGTGGTGTTCATGAAGTTGGGTGTTGAGGTGCATGTACTGCATTGTGACAGAAAGTCACTTTACAACATCTTACAAGCCCAAAGTGGATTTTGAAAAAAGTTTCCACGAGCGCATGTTTTTGGCCGTCTCAGCCAACTGTCATGAAATATGAAAAGTAAACGTGTCTTCACTTTTCCTTCATAGCTTGAAATTGGAAGGTCTTAGAAGCTTGAAACCAAGCGCATACAACACAAAGGGCCTCAATGAGCTACTGGCCGCTCACTGGTGGCTCCAGCGCACGCGGTTCAGTCGCATCATTCACTCTGATGTGGTGTTCATGAAGTTGGGTGTTGAGGTGCATGTACTGCATTGTGACAGAAAGTCACTTTACAACATCTTACAAGCCCAAAGTGGATTTTGAAAAAAGTTTCCACGAGCGCATGTTTTGGCCGTCTCAGTCAACTGTCGAGAAATATGAAAAGTAAACGTGTCTTCACTTTTCCTTCATAGCTTGAAATTGGAAGGTCTTAGAAGCTTGAAACCAAGCGCATACAACACAAAGGGCCTCAATGAGCTACTGGCCGCTCACTGGTGGCTCCAGCGCACGCGGTTCAGTCGCATCATTCACTCTGATGTGGTGTTCATGAAGTTGGGTGTTGAGGTGCATGTACTGCATTGTGACAGAAAGTCACTTTACAACATCTTACAAGCCCAAAGTGGATTTTGAAAAAAGTTTCCACGAGCGCATGTTTTGGCCGTCTCAGCCAACTGTCATGAAATATGAAAAGTAAACGTGTCTTCACTTTTCCTTCATAGCTTGAAATTGGAAGGTCTTAGAAGCTTGAAACCAAGCGCATACAACACAAAGGGCCTCAATGAGCTACTGGCCGCTCACTGGTGGCTCCAGCGCACGCGGTTCAGTCGCATCATTCACTCTGATGTGGTGTTCATGAAGTTGGGTGTTGAGGTGCATGTACTGCATTGTGACAGAAAGTCACTTTACAACATCTTACAAGCCCAAAGTGGATTTTGAAAAAAGTTTCCACGAGCGCATGTTTTGGCCGTCTCAGCCAACTGTCATGAAATATGAAAAGTAAACGTGTCTTCACTTTTCCTTCATAGCTTGAAATTGGAAGGTCTTAGAAGCTTGAAACCAAGCGCATGCAACACAAAGGGCCTCAATGAGCTACTGGCCGCTCACTGGTGGCTCCAGCGCACGCGGTTCAGTCGCATCATTCACTCTGATGTGGTGTTCATGAAGTTGGGTGTTGAGGTGCATGTACTGCATTGTGACAGAAAGTCACTTTACAACATCTTACAAGCCCAAAGTGGATTTTGAAAAAAGTTTCCACGAGCGCATGTTTTGGCCGTCTCAGCCAACTGTCATGAAATATGAAAAGTAAACGTGTCTTCACTTTTCCTTCATAGCTTGAAATTGGAAGGTCTTAGAAGCTTGAAACCAAGCGCATACAACACAAAGGGCCTCAATGAGCTACTGGCCGCTCACTGGTGGCTCCAGCGCACGCGGTTCAGTCGCATCATTCACTCTGATGTGGTGTTCATGAAGTTGGGTGTTGAGGTGCATGTACTGCATTGTGACAGAAAGTCACTTTACAACATCTTACAAGCCCAAAGTGGATTTTGAAAAAAGTTTCCACGAGCGCATGTTTTGGCCGTCTCAGCCAACTGTCATGAAATATGAAAAGTAAACGTGTCTTCACTTTTCCTTCATAGCTTGAAATTGGAAGGTCTTAGAAGCTTGAAACCAAGCGCATACAACACAAAGGGCCTCAATGAGCTACTGGCCGCTCACTGGTGGCTCCAGCGCACGCGGTTCAGTCGCATCATTCACTCTGATGTGGTGTTCATGAAGTTGGGTGTTGAGGTGCATGTACTGCATTGTGACAGAAAGTCACTTTACAACATCTTACAAGCCCAAAGTGGATTTTGAAAAAAGTTTCCACGAGCGCATGTTTTGGCCGTCTCAGCCAACTGTCATGAAATATGAAAAGTAAACGTGTCTTCACTTTTCCTTCATAGCTTGAAATTGGAAGGTCTTAGAAGCTTGAAACCAAGCGCATACAACACAAAGGGCCTCAATGAGCTACTGGCCGCTCACTGGTGGCTCCAGCGCACGCGGTTCAGTCGCATCATTCACTCTGAAGTGGTGTTCATGAAGTTGGGTGTTGAGGTGCATGTACTGCATTGTGACAGAAAGTCACTTTACAACATCTTACAAGCCCAAAGTGGATTTTGAAAAAAGTTTCCACGAGCGCATGTTTTGGCCGTCTCAGCCAACTGTCATGAAATATGAAAAGTAAACGTGTCTTCACTTTTCCTTCATAGCTTGAAATTGGAAGGTCTTAGAAGCTTGAAACCAAGCGCATACAACACAAAGGGCCTCAATGAGCTACTGGCCGCTCACTGGTGGCTCCAGCGCACGCGGTTCAGTCGCATCATTCACTCTGATGTGGTGTTCATGAAGTTGGGTGTTGAGGTGCATGTACTGCATTGTGACAGAAAGTCACTTTACAACATCTTACAAGCCCAAAGTGGATTTTGAAAAAAGTTTCCACGAGCGCATGTTTTGGCCGTCTCAGCCAACTGTCATGAAATATGAAAAGTAAACGTGTCTTCACTTTTCCTTCATAGCTTGAAATTGGAAGGTCTTAGAAGCTTGAAACCAAGCGCATACAACACAAAGGGCCTCAATGAGCTACTGGCCGCTCACTGGTGGCTCCAGCGCACGCGGTTCAGTCGCATCATTCACTCTGATGTGGTGTTCATGAAGTTGGGTGTTGAGGTGCATGTACTGCATTGTGACAGAAAGTCACTTTACAACATCTTACAAGCCCAAAGTGGATTTTGAAAAAAGTTTCCACGAGCGCATGTTTTGGCCGTCTCAGCCAACTGTCATGAAATATGAAAAGTAAACGTGTCTTCACTTTTCCTTCATAGCTTGAAATTGGAAGGTCTTAGAAGCTTGAAACCAAGCGCATACAACACAAAGGGCCTCAATGAGCTACTGGCCGCTCACTGGTGGCTCCAGCGCACGCGGTTCAGTCGCATCATTCACTCTGATGTGGTGTTCATGAAGTTGGGTGTTGAGGTGCATGTACTGCATTGTGACAGAAAGTCACTTTACAACATCTTACAAGCCCAAAGTGGATTTTGAAAAAAGTTTCCACGAGCGCATGTTTTGGCCGTCTCAGCCAACTGTCATGAAATATGAAAAGTAAACGTGTCTTCACTTTTCCTTCATAGCTTGAAATTGGAAGGTCTTAGAAGCTTGAAACCAAGCGCATACAACACAAAGGGCCTCAATGAGCTACTGGCCGCTCACTGGTGGCTCCAGCGCACGCGGTTCAGTCGCATCATTCACTCTGATGTGGTGTTCATGAAGTTGGGTGTTGAGGTGCATGTACTGCATTGTGACAGAAAGTCACTTTACAACATCTTACAAGCCCAAAGTGGATTTTGAAAAAAGTTTCCACGAGCGCATGTTTTGGCCGTCTCAGCCAACTGTCATGAAATATGAAAAGTAAACGTGTCTTCACTTTTCCTTCATAGCTTGAAATTGGAAGGTCTTAGAAGCTTGAAACCAAGCGCATACAACACAAAGGGCCTCAATGAGCTACTGGCCGCTCACTGGTGGCTCCAGCGCACGCGGTTCAGTCGCATCATTCACTCTGATGTGGTGTTCATGAAGTTGGGTGTTGAGGTGCATGTACTGCATTGTGACAGAAAGTCACTTTACAACATCTTACAAGCCCAAAGTGGATTTTGAAAAAAGTTTCCACGAGCGCATGTTTTGGCCGTCTCAGCCAACTGTCATGAAATATGAAAAGTAAACGTGTCTTCACTTTTCCTTCATAGCTTGAAATTGGAAGGTCTTAGAAGCTTGAAACCAAGCGCATACAACACAAAGGGCCTCAATGAGCTACTGGCCGCTCACTGGTGGCTCCAGCGCACGCGGTTCAGTCGCATCATTCACTCTGATGTGGTGTTCATGAAGTTGGGTGTTGAGGTGCATGTACTGCATTGTGACAGAAAGTCACTTTACAACATCTTACAAGCCCAAAGTGGATTTTGAAAAAAGTTTCCAAGAGCGCATGTTTTGGCCGTCTCAGCCAACTGTCATGAAATATGAAAAGTAAACGTGTCTTCACTTTTCCTTCATAGCTTGAAATTGGAAGGTCTTAGAAGCTTGAAACCAAGCGCATACAACACAAAGGGCCTCAATGAGCTACTGGCCGCTCACTGGTGGCTCCAGCGCACGCGGTTCAGTCGCATCATTCACTCTGATGTGGTGTTCATGAAGTTGGGTGTTGAGGTGCATGTACTGCATTGTGACAGAAAGTCACTTTACAACATCTTACAAGCCCAAAGTGGATTTTGAAAAAAGTTTCCACGAGCTTATGTTTTGGCCGTCTCAGCCAACTGTCATGAAATATGAAAAGTAAACGTGTCTTCACTTTTCCTTCATAGCTTGAAATTGGAAGGTCTTAGAAGCTTGAAACCAAGCGCATACAACACAAAGGGCCTCAATGAGCTACTGGCCGCTCACTGGTGGCTCCAGCGCATGCGGTTCAGTCGCATCATTCACTCTGATGTGGTGTTCATGAAGTTGGGTGTTGAGGTGCATGTACTGCATTGTGACAGAAAGTCACTTTACAACATCTTACAAGCCCAAAGTGGATTTTGAAAAAAGTTTCCACGAGCGCATGTTTTGGCCGTCTCAGCCAACTGTCATGAAATATGAAAAGTAAACGTGTCTTCACTTTTCCTTCATAGCTTGAAATTGGAAGGTCTTAGAAGCTTGAAACCAAGCGCATACAACACAAAGGGCCTCAATGAGCTACTGGCCGCTCACTGGTGGCTCCAGCGCACGCGGTTCAGTCGCATCATTCACTCTGATGTGGTGTTCATGAAGTTGGGTGTTGAGGTGCATGTACTGCATTGTGACAGAAAGTCACTTTACAACATCTTACAAGCCCAAAGTGGATTTTGAAAAAAGTTTCCACGAGCGCATGTTTTGGCCGTCTCAGCCAACTGTCATGAAATATGAAAAGTAAACGTGTCTTCACTTTTCCTTCATAGCTTGAAATTGGAAGGTCTTAGAAGCTTGAAACCAAGCGCATACAACACAAAGGGCCTCAATGAGCTACTGGCCGCTCACTGGTGGCTCCAGCGCACGCGGTTCAGTCGCATCATTCACTCTGATGTGGTGTTCATGAAGTTGGGTGTTGAGGTGCATGTACTGCATTGTGACAGAAAGTCACTTTACAACATCTTACAAGCCCAAAGTGGATTTTGAAAAAAGTTTCCACGAGCGCATGTTTTGGCCGTCTCAGCCAACTGTCATGAAATATGAAAAGTAAACGTGTCTTCACTTTTCCTTCATAGCTTGAAATTGGAAGGTCTTAGAAGCTTGAAACCAAGCGCATACAACACAAAGGGCCTCAATGAGCTACTGGCCGCTCACTGGTGGCTCCAGCGCACGCGGTTCAGTCGCATCATTCACTCTGAAGTGGTGTTCATGAAGTTGGGTGTTGAGGTGCATGTACTGCATTGTGACAGAAAGTCACTTTACAACATCTTACAAGCCCAAAGTGGATTTTGAAAAAAGTTTCCACGAGCGCATGTTTTGGCCGTCTCAGCCAACTGTCATGAAATATGAAAAGTAAACGTGTCTTCACTTTTCCTTCATAGCTTGAAATTGGAAGGTCTTAGAAGCTTGAAACCAAGCGCATACAACACAAAGGGCCTCAATGAGCTACTGGCCGCTCACTGGTGGCTCAGGCGCACGCGGTTCAGTCGCATCATTCACTCTGATGTGGTGTTCATGAAGTTGGGTGTTGAGGTGCATGTACTGCATTGTGACAGAAAGTCACTTTACAACATCTTACAAGCCCAAAGTGGATTTTGAAAAAAGTTTCCACGAGCGCATGTTTTGGCCGTCTCAGCCAACTGTCATGAAATATGAAAAGTAAACGTGTCTTCACTTTTCCTTCATAGCTTGAAATTGGAAGGTCTTAGAAGCTTGAAACCAAGCGCATACAACGCAAAGGGCCTCAATGAGCTACTGGCTGCTCACTGGTGGCTCCAGCGCACGCGGTTCAGTCGCATCATTCACTCTGATGTGGTGTTCATGAAGTTGGGTGTTGAGGTGCATGTACTGCATTGTGACAGAAAGTCACTTTACAACATCTTACAAGCCCAAAGTGGATTTTGAAAAAAGTTTCCACGAGCGCATGTTTTTGGCCGTCTCAGCCAACTGTCATGAAATATGAAAAGTAAACGTGTCTTCACTTTTCCTTCATAGCTTGAAATTGGAAGGTCTTAGAAGCTTGAAACCAAGCGCATACAACACAAAGGGCCTCAATGAGCTACTGGCCGCTCACTGGTGGCTCCAGCGCACGCGGTTCAATCGCATCATTCACTCTGATGTGGTGTTCATGAAGTTGGGTGTTGAGGTGCATGTACTGCATTGTGACAGAAAGTCACTTTACAACATCTTACAAGCCCAAAGTGGATTTTGAAAAAAGTTTCCACGAGCGCATGTTTTGGCCGTCTCAGCCAACTGTCATGAAATATGAAAAGTAAACGTGTCTTCACTTTTCCTTCATAGCTTGAAATTGGAAGGTCTTAGAAGCTTGAAACCAAGCGCATACAACACAAAGGGCCTCAATGAGCTACTGGCCGCTCACTGGTGGCTCCAGCGCACGCGGTTCAGTCGCATCATTCACTCTGATGTGGTGTTCATGAAGTTGGGTGTTGAGGTGCATGTACTGCATTGTGACAGAAAGTCACTTTACAACATCTTACAAGCCCAAAGTGGATTTTGAAAAAAGTTTCCACGAGCGCATGTTTTTGGCCGTCTCAGCCAACTGTCATGAAATATGAAAAGTAAACGTGTCTTCACTTTTCCTTCATAGCTTGAAATTGGAAGGTCTTAGAAGCTTGAAACCAAGCGCATACAACACAAAGGGCCTCAATGAGCTACTGGCCGCTCACTGGTGGCTCCAGCGCACGCGGTTCAGTCGCATCATTCACTCTGATGTGGTGTTCATGAAGTTGGGTGTTGAGGTGCATGTACTGCATTGTGACAGAAAGTCACTTTACAACATCTTACAAGCCCAAAGTGGATTTTGAAAAAAGTTTCCACGAGCGCATGTTTTGGCCGTCTCAGCCAACTGTCATGAAATATGAAAAGTAAACGTGTCTTCACTTTTCCTTCATAGCTTGAAATTGGAAGGTCTTAGAAGCTTGAAACCAAGCGCATACAACACAAAGGGCCTCAATGAGCTACTGGCCGCTCACTGGTGGCTCCAGCGCACGCGGTTCAGTCGCATCATTCACTCTGATGTGGTGTTCATGAAGTTGGGTGTTGAGGTGCATGTACTGCATTGTGACAGAAAGTCACTTTACAACATCTTACAAGCCCAAAGTGGATTTTGAAAAAAGTTTCCACGAGCGCATGTTTTGGCCGTCTCAGCCAACTGTCATGAAATATGAAAAGTAAACGTGTCTTCACTTTTCCTTCATAGCTTGAAATTGGAAGGTCTTAGAAGCTTGAAACCAAGCGCATACAACACAAAGGGCCTCAATGAGCTACTGGCCGCTCACTGGTGGCTCCAGCGCACGCGGTTCAGTCGCATCATTCACTCTGATGTGGTGTTCATGAAGTTGGGTGTTGAGGTGCATGTACTGCATTGTGACAGAAAGTCACTTTACAACATCTTACAAGCCCAAAGTGGATTTTGAAAAAAGTTTCCACGAGCGCATGTTTTGGCCGTCTCAGCCAACTGTCATGAAATATGAAAAGTAAACGTGTCTTCACTTTTCCTTCATAGCTTGAAATTGGAAGGTCTTAGAAGCTTGAAACCAAGCGCATACAACACAAAGGGCCTCAATGAGCTACTGGCCGCTCACTGGTGGCTCCAGCGCACGCGGTTCAGTCGCATCATTCACTCTGATGTGGTGTTCATGAAGTTGGGTGTTGAGGTGCATGTACTGCATTGTGACAGAAAGTCACTTTACAACATCTTACAAGCCCAAAGTGGATTTTGAAAAAAGTTTCCACGAGCGCATGTTTTGGCCGTCTCAGCCAACTGTCATGAAATATGAAAAGTAAACGTGTCTTCACTTTTCCTTCATAGCTTGAAATTGGAAGGTCTTAGAAGCTTGAAACCAAGCGCATACAACTCAAAGGGCCTCAATGAGCTACTGGCCGCTCACTGGTGGCTCCAGCGCACGCGGTTCAGTCGCATCATTCACTCTGATGTGGTGTTCATGAAGTTGGGTGTTGAGGTGCATGTACTGCATTGTGACAGAAAGTCACTTTACAACATCTTACAAGCCCAAAGTGGATTTTGAAAAAAGTTTCCACGAGCGCATGTTTTGGCCGTCTCAGCCAACTGTCATGAAATATGAAAAGTAAACGTGTCTTCACTTTTCCTTCATAGCTTGAAATTGGAAGGTCTTAGAAGCTTGAAACCAAGCGCATACAACACAAAGGGCCTCAATGAGCTACTGGCCGCTCACTGGTGGCTCCAGCGCACGCGGTTCAGTCGCATCATTCACTCTGATGTGGTGTTCATGAAGTTGGGTGTTGAGGTGCATGTACTGCATTGTGACAGAAAGTCACTTTACAACATCTTACAAGCCCAAAGTGGATTTTGAAAAAAGTTTCCACGAGCGCATGTTTTGGCCGTCTCAGCCAACTGTCATGAAATATGAAAAGTAAACGTGTCTTCACTTTTCCTTCATAGCTTGAAATTGGAAGGTCTTAGAAGCTTGAAACCAAGCGCATACAACACAAAGGGCCTCAATGAGCTACTGGCCGCTCACTGGTGGCTCCAGCGCACGCGGTTCAGTCGCATCATTCACTCTGATGTGGTGTTCATGAAGTTGGGTGTTGAGGTGCATGTACTGCATTGTGACAGAAAGTCACTTTACAACATCTTACAAGCCCAAAGTGGATTTTGAAAAAAGTTTCCACGAGCGCATGTTTTGGCCGTCTCAGCCAACTGTCATGAATATGAAAAGTAAACGTGTCTTCACTTTTCCTTCATAGCTTGAAATTGGAAGGTCTTAGAAGCTTGAAACCAAGCGCATACAACACAAAGGGCCTCAATGAGCTACTGGCCGCTCACTGGTGGCTCCAGCGCACGCGGTTCAGTCGCATCATTCACTCTGATGTGGTGTTCATGAAGTTGGGTGTTGAGGTGCATGTACTGCATTGTGACAGAAAGTCACTTTACAACATCTTACAAGCCCAAAGTGGATTTTGAAAAAAGTTTCCACGAGCGCATGTTTTGGCCGTCTCAGCCAACTGTCATGAAATATGAAAAGTAAACGTGTCTTCACTTTTCCTTCATAGCTTGAAATTGGAAGGTCTTAGAAGCTTGAAACCAAGCGCATACAACGCAAAGGGCCTCAATGAGCTACTGGCCGCCTCACTGGTGGCTCCAGCGCACGCGGTTCAGTCGCATCATTCACTCTGATGTGGTGTTCATGAAGTTGGGTGTTGAGGTGCATGTACTGCATTGTGACAGAAAGTCACTTTACAACATCTTACAAGCCCAAAGTGGATTTTGAAAAAAGTTTCCACGAGCGCATGTTTTTGGCCGTCTCAGCCAACTGTCATGAAATATGAAAAGTAAACGTGTCTTCACTTTTCCTTCATAGCTTGAAATTGGAAGGTCTTAGAAGCTTGAAACCAAGCGCATACAACGCAAAGGGCCTCAATGAGCTACTGGCCGCTCACTGGTGGCTCCAGCGCACGCGGTTCAGTCGCATCATTCACTCTGATGTGGTGTTCATGAAGTTGGGTGTTGAGGTGCATGTACTGCATTGTGACAGAAAGTCACTTTACAACATCTTACAAGCCCAAAGTGGATTTTGAAAAAAGTTTCCACGAGCGCATGTTTTTGGCCGTCTCAGCCAACTGTCATGAAATATGAAAAGTAAACGTGTCTTCACTTTTCCTTCATAGCTTGAAATTGGAAGGTCTTAGAAGCTTGAAACCAAGCGCATACAACACAAAGGGCCTCAATGAGCTACTGGCCGCTCACTGGTGGCTCCAGCGCACGCGGTTCAGTCGCATCATTCACTCTGATGTGGTGTTCATGAAGTTGGGTGTTGAGGTGCATGTACTGCATTGTGACAGAAAGTCACTTTACAACATCTTACAAGCCCAAAGTGGATTTTGAAAAAGTTTCCACGAGCGCATGTTTTTGGCCGTCTCAGCCAACTGTCATGAAATATGAAAAGTAAACGTGTCTTCACTTTTCCTTCATAGCTTGAAATTGGAAGGTCTTAGAAGCTTGAAACCAAGCGCATACAACACAAAGGGCCTCAATGAGCTACTGGCCGCTCACTGGTGGCTCCAGCGCACGCGGTTCAGTCGCATCATTCACTCTGATGTGGTGTTCATGAAGTTGGGTGTTGAGGTGCATGTACTGCATTGTGACAGAAAGTCACTTTACAACATCTTACAAGCCCAAAGTGGATTTTGAAAAAAGTTTCCACGAGCGCATGTTTTGGCCGTCTCAGCCAACTGTCATGAAATATGAAAAGTAAACGTGTCTTCACTTTTCCTTCATAGCTTGAAATTGGAAGGTCTTAGAAGCTTGAAACCAAGCGCATACAACACAAAGGGCCTCAATGAGCTACTGGCCGCTCACTGGTGGCTCCAGCGCACGCGGTTCAGTCGCATCATTCACTCTGATGTGGTGTTCATGAAGTTGGGTGTTGAGGTGCATGTACTGCATTGTGACAGAAAGTCACTTTACAACATCTTACAAGCCCAAAGTGGATTTTGAAAAAAGTTTCCACGAGCGCATGTTTTGGCCGTCTCAGCCAACTGTCATGAAATATGAAAAGTAAACGTGTCTTCACTTTTCCTTCATAGCTTGAAATTGGAAGGTCTTAGAAGCTTGAAACCAAGCGCATACAACACAAAGGGCCTCAATGAGCTACTGGCCGCTCACTGGTGGCTCCAGCGCACGCGGTTCAGTCGCATCATTCACTCTGATGTGGTGTTCATGAAGTTGGGTGTTGAGGTGCATGTACTGCATTGTGACAGAAAGTCACTTTACAACATCTTACAAGCCCAAAGTGGATTTTGAAAAAAGTTTCCACGAGCGCATGTTTTGGCCGTCTCAGCCAACTGTCATGAAATATGAAAAGTAAACGTGTCTTCACTTTTCCTTCATAGCTTGAAATTGGAAGGTCTTAGAAGCTTGAAACCAAGCGCATACAACACAAAGGGCCTCAATGAGCTACTGGCCGCTCACTGGTGGCTCCAGCGCACGCGGTTCAGTCGCATCATTCACTCTGATGTGGTGTTCATGAAGTTGGGTGTTGAGGTGCATGTACTGCATTGTGACAGAAAGTCACTTTACAACATCTTACAAGCCCAAAGTGGATTTTGAAAAAAGTTTCCACGAGCGCATGTTTTGGCCGTCTCAGCCAACTGTCATGAAATATGAAAAGTAAACGTGTCTTCACTTTTCCTTCATAGCTTGAAATTGGAAGGTCTTAGAAGCTTGAAACCAAGCGCATACAACACAAAGGGCCTCAATGAGCTACTGGCCGCTCACTGGTGGCTCCAGCGCACGCGGTTCAGTCGCATCATTCACTCTGATGTGGTGTTCATGAAGTTGGGTGTTGAGGTGCATGTACTGCATTGTGACAGAAAGTCACTTTACAACATCTTACAAGCCCAAAGTGGATTTTGAAAAAAGTTTCCACGAGCGCATGTTTTGGCCGTCTCAGCCAACTGTCATGAAATATGAAAAGTAAACGTGTCTTCACTTTTCCTTCATAGCTTGAAATTGGAAGGTCTTAGAAGCTTGAAACCAAGCGCATACAACACAAAGGGCCTCAATGAGCTACTGGCCGCTCACTGGTGGCTCCAGCGCACGCGGTTCAGTCGCATCATTCACTCTGATGTGGTGTTCATGAAGTTGGGTGTTGAGGTGCATGTACTGCATTGTGACAGAAAGTCACTTTACAACATCTTACAAGCCCAAAGTGGATTTTGAAAAAAGTTTCCACGAGCGCATGTTTTGGCCGTCTCAGCCAACTGTCATGAAATATGAAAAGTAAACGTGTCTTCACTTTTCCTTCATAGCTTGAAATTGGAAGGTCTTAGAAGCTTGAAACCAAGCGCATACAACACAAAGGGCCTCAATGAGCTACTGGCCGCTCACTGGTGGCTCCAGCGCACGCGGTTCAGTCGCATCATTCACTCTGATGTGGTGTTCATGAAGTTGGGTGTTGAGGTGCATGTACTGCATTGTGACAGAAAGTCACTTTACAACATCTTACAAGCCCAAAGTGGATTTTGAAAAAAGTTTCCACGAGCGTATGTTTTGGCCGTCTCAGCCAACTGTCATGAAATATGAAAAGTAAACGTGTCTTCACTTTTCCTTCATAGCTTGAAATTGGAAGGTCTTAGAAGCTTGAAACCAAGCGCATACAACACAAAGGGCCTCAATGAGCTACTGGCCGCTCACTGGTGGCTCCAGCGCACGCGGTTCAGTCGCATCATTCACTCTGATGTGGTGTTCATGAAGTTGGGTGTTGAGGTGCATGTACTGCATTGTGACAGAAAGTCACTTTACAACATCTTACAAGCCCAAAGTGGATTTTGAAAAAAGTTTCCACGAGCGCATGTTTTGGCCGTCTCAGCCAACTGTCATGAAATATGAAAAGTAAACGTGTCTTCACTTTTCCTTCATAGCTTGAAATTGGAAGGTCTTAGAAGCTTGAAACCAAGCGCATACAACACAAAGGGCCTCAATGAGCTACTGGCCGCTCACTGGTGGCTCCAGCGCACGCGGTTCAGTCGCATCATTCACTCTGATGTGGTGTTCATGAAGTTGGGTGTTGAGGTGCATGTACTGCATTGTGACAGAAAGTCACTTTACAACATCTTACAAGCCCAAAGTGGATTTTGAAAAAAGTTTCCACGAGCGCATGTTTTGGCCGTCTCAGCCAACTGTCATGAAATATGAAAAGTAAACGTGTCTTCACTTTTCCTTCATAGCTTGAAATTGGAAGGTCTTAGAAGCTTGAAACCAAGCGCATACAACACAAAGGGCCTCAATGAGCTACTGGCCGCTCACTGGTGGCTCCAGCGCACGCGGTTCAGTCGCATCATTCACTCTGATGTGGTGTTCATGAAGTTGGGTGTTGAGGTGCAT
The DNA here is from genome assembly GCF_963854185.1 of Sardina pilchardus. NCBI lineage: Eukaryota > Metazoa > Chordata > Actinopteri > Clupeiformes > Clupeidae > Sardina > Sardina pilchardus. The sequence continues at coordinate 47,385 of NW_026910930.1, forward strand.
GTACTGCATTGTGACAGAAAGTCACTTTACAACATCTTACAAGCCCAAAGTGGATTTTGAAAAAAGTTTCCACGAGCGCATGTTTTGGCCGTCTCAGCCAACTGTCATGAAATATGAAAAGTAAACGTGTCTTCACTTTTCCTTCATAGCTTGAAATTGGAAGGTCTTAGAAGCTTGAAACCAAGCGCATACAACACAAAGGGCCTCAATGAGCTACTGGCCGCTCACTGGTGGCTCCAGCGCACGCGGTTCAGTCGCATCATTCACTCTGATGTGGTGTTCATGAAGTTGGGTGTTGAGGTGCATGTACTGCATTGTGACAGAAAGTCACTTTACAACATCTTACAAGCCCAAAGTGGATTTTGAAAAAAGTTTCCACGAGCGCATGTTTTGGCCGTCTCAGCCAACTGTCATGAAATATGAAAAGTAAACGTGTCTTCACTTTTCCTTCATAGCTTGAAATTGGAAGGTCTTAGAAGCTTGAAACCAAGCGCATACAACACAAAGGGCCTCAATGAGCTACTGGCCGCTCACTGGTGGCTCCAGCGCACGCGGTTCAGTCGCATCATTCACTCTGATGTGGTGTTCATGAAGTTGGGTGTTGAGGTGCATGTACTGCATTGTGACAGAAAGTCACTTTACAACATCTTACAAGCCCAAAGTGGATTTTGAAAAAAGTTTCCACGAGCGCATGTTTTGGCCGTCTCAGCCAACTGTCATGAAATATGAAAAGTAAACGTGTCTTCACTTTTCCTTCATAGCTTGAAATTGGAAGGTCTTAGAAGCTTGAAACCAAGCGCATACAACACAAAGGGCCTCAATGAGCTACTGGCCGCTCACTGGTGGCTCCAGCGCACGCGGTTCAGTCGCATCATTCACTCTGATGTGGTGTTCATGAAGTTGGGTGTTGAGGTGCATGTACTGCATTGTGACAGAAAGTCACTTTACAACATCTTACAAGCCCAAAGTGGATTTTGAAAAAAGTTTCCACGAGCGCATGTTTTGGCCGTCTCAGCCAACTGTCATGAAATATGAAAAGTAAACGTGTCTTCACTTTTCCTTCATAGCTTGAAATTGGAAGGTCTTAGAAGCTTGAAACCAAGCGCATACAACACAAAGGGCCTCAATGAGCTACTGGCCGCTCACTGGTGGCTCCAGCGCACGCGGTTCAGTCGCATCATTCACTCTGATGTGGTGTTCATGAAGTTGGGTGTTGAGGTGCATGTACTGCATTGTGACAGAAAGTCACTTTACAACATCTTACAAGCCCAAAGTGGATTTTGAAAAAAGTTTCCACGAGCGCATGTTTTGGCCGTCTCAGCCAACTGTCATGAAATATGAAAAGTAAACGTGTCTTCACTTTTCCTTCATAGCTTGAAATTGGAAGGTCTTAGAAGCTTGAAACCAAGCGCATACAACACAAAGGGCCTCAATGAGCTACTGGCCGCTCACTGGTGGCTCCAGCGCACGCGGTTCAGTCGCATCATTCACTCTGATGTGGTGTTCATGAAGTTGGGTGTTGAGGTGCATGTACTGCATTGTGACAGAAAGTCACTTTACAACATCTTACAAGCCCAAAGTGGATTTTGAAAAAAGTTTCCACGAGCGCATGTTTTGGCCGTCTCAGCCAACTGTCATGAAATATGAAAAGTAAACGTGTCTTCACTTTTCCTTCATAGCTTGAAATTGGAAGGTCTTAGAAGCTTGAAACCAAGCGCATACAACACAAAGGGCCTCAATGAGCTACTGGCCGCTCACTGGTGGCTCCAGCGCACGCGGTTCAGTCGCATCATTCACTCTGATGTGGTGTTCATGAAGTTGGGTGTTGAGGTGCATGTACTGCATTGTGACAGAAAGTCACTTTACAACATCTTACAAGCCCAAAGTGGATTTTGAAAAAAGTTTCCACGAGCGCATGTTTTGGCCGTCTCAGCCAACTGTCATGAAATATGAAAAGTAAACGTGTCTTCACTTTTCCTTCATAGCTTGAAATTGGAAGGTCTTAGAAGCTTGAAACCAAGCGCATACAACACAAAGGGCCTCAATGAGCTACTGGCCGCTCACTGGTGGCTCCAGCGCACGCGGTTCAGTCGCATCATTCACTCTGATGTGGTGTTCATGAAGTTGGGTGTTGAGGTGCATGTACTGCATTGTGACAGAAAGTCACTTTACAACATCTTACAAGCCCAAAGTGGATTTTGAAAAAAGTTTCCACGAGCGCATGTTTTGGCCGTCTCAGCCAACTGTCATGAAATATGAAAAGTAAACGTGTCTTCACTTTTCCTTCATAGCTTGAAATTGGAAGGTCTTAGAAGCTTGAAACCAAGCGCATACAACACAAAGGGCCTCAATGAGCTACTGGCCGCTCACTGGTGGCTCCAGCGCACGCGGTTCAGTCGCATCATTCACTCTGATGTGGTGTTCATGAAGTTGGGTGTTGAGGTGCATGTACTGCATTGTGACAGAAAGTCACTTTACAACATCTTACAAGCCCAAAGTGGATTTTGAAAAAAGTTTCCACGAGCGCATGTTTTGGCCGTCTCAGCCAACTGTCATGAAATATGAAAAGTAAACGTGTCTTCACTTTTCCTTCATAGCTTGAAATTGGAAGGTCTTAGAAGCTTGAAACCAAGCGCATACAACACAAAGGGCCTCAATGAGCTACTGGCCGCTCACTGGTGGCTCCAGCGCACGCGGTTCAGTCGCATCATTCACTCTGATGTGGTGTTCATGAAGTTGGGTGTTGAGGTGCATGTACTGCATTGTGACAGAAAGTCACTTTACAACATCTTACAAGCCCAAAGTGGATTTTGAAAAAAGTTTCCACGAGCGCATGTTTTGGCCGTCTCAGCCAACTGTCATGAAATATGAAAAGTAAACGTGTCTTCACTTTTCCTTCATAGCTTGAAATTGGAAGGTCTTAGAAGCTTGAAACCAAGCGCATACAACACAAAGGGCCTCAATGAGCTACTGGCCGCTCACTGGTGGCTCCAGCGCACGCGGTTCAGTCGCATCATTCACTCTGATGTGGTGTTCATGAAGTTGGGTGTTGAGGTGCATGTACTGCATTGTGACAGAAAGTCACTTTACAACATCTTACAAGCCCAAAGTGGATTTTGAAAAAAGTTTCCACGAGCGCATGTTTTGGCCGTCTCAGCCAACTGTCATGAAATATGAAAAGTAAACGTGTCTTCACTTTTCCTTCATAGCTTGAAATTGGAAGGTCTTAGAAGCTTGAAACCAAGCGCATACAACACAAAGGGCCTCAATGAGCTACTGGCCGCTCACTGGTGGCTCCAGCGCACGCGGTTCAGTCGCATCATTCACTCTGATGTGGTGTTCATGAAGTTGGGTGTTGAGGTGCATGTACTGCATTGTGACAGAAAGTCACTTTACAACATCTTACAAGCCCAAAGTGGATTTTGAAAAAAGTTTCCACGAGCGCATGTTTTGGCCGTCTCAGCCAACTGTCATGAAATATGAAAAGTAAACGTGTCTTCACTTTTCCTTCATAGCTTGAAATTGGAAGGTCTTAGAAGCTTGAAACCAAGCGCATACAACACAAAGGGCCTCAATGAGCTACTGGCCGCTCACTGGTGGCTCCAGCGCACGCGGTTCAGTCGCATCATTCACTCTGATGTGGTGTTCATGAAGTTGGGTGTTGAGGTGCATGTACTGCATTGTGACAGAAAGTCACTTTACAACATCTTACAAGCCCAAAGTGGATTTTGAAAAAAGTTTCCACGAGCGCATGTTTTGGCCGTCTCAGCCAACTGTCATGAAATATGAAAAGTAAACGTGTCTTCACTTTTCCTTCATAGCTTGAAATTGGAAGGTCTTAGAAGCTTGAAACCAAGCGCATACAACACAAAGGGCCTCAATGAGCTACTGGCCGCTCACTGGTGGCTCCAGCGCACGCGGTTCAGTCGCATCATTCACTCTGATGTGGTGTTCATGAAGTTGGGTGTTGAGGTGCATGTACTGCATTGTGACAGAAAGTCACTTTACAACATCTTACAAGCCCAAAGTGGATTTTGAAAAAAGTTTCCACGAGCGCATGTTTTGGCCGTCTCAGCCAACTGTCATGAAATATGAAAAGTAAACGTGTCTTCACTTTTCCTTCATAGCTTGAAATTGGAAGGTCTTAGAAGCTTGAAACCAAGCGCATACAACACAAAGGGCCTCAATGAGCTACTGGCCGCTCACTGGTGGCTCCAGCGCACGCGGTTCAGTCGCATCATTCACTCTGATGTGGTGTTCATGAAGTTGGGTGTTGAGGTGCATGTACTGCATTGTGACAGAAAGTCACTTTACAACATCTTACAAGCCCAAAGTGGATTTTGAAAAAAGTTTCCACGAGCGCATGTTTTGGCCGTCTCAGCCAACTGTCATGAAATATGAAAAGTAAACGTGTCTTCACTTTTCCTTCATAGCTTGAAATTGGAAGGTCTTAGAAGCTTGAAACCAAGCGCATACAACACAAAGGGCCTCAATGAGCTACTGGCCGCTCACTGGTGGCTCCAGCGCACGCGGTTCAGTCGCATCATTCACTCTGATGTGGTGTTCATGAAGTTGGGTGTTGAGGTGCATGTACTGCATTGTGACAGAAAGTCACTTTACAACATCTTACAAGCCCAAAGTGGATTTTGAAAAAAGTTTCCACGAGCGCATGTTTTGGCCGTCTCAGCCAACTGTCATGAAATATGAAAAGTAAACGTGTCTTCACTTTTCCTTCATAGCTTGAAATTGGAAGGTCTTAGAAGCTTGAAACCAAGCGCATACAACACAAAGGGCCTCAATGAGCTACTGGCCGCTCACTGGTGGCTCCAGCGCACGCGGTTCAGTCGCATCATTCACTCTGATGTGGTGTTCATGAAGTTGGGTGTTGAGGTGCATGTACTGCATTGTGACAGAAAGTCACTTTACAACATCTTACAAGCCCAAAGTGGATTTTGAAAAAAGTTTCCACGAGCGCATGTTTTGGCCGTCTCAGCCAACTGTCATGAAATATGAAAAGTAAACGTGTCTTCACTTTTCCTTCATAGCTTGAAATTGGAAGGTCTTAGAAGCTTGAAACCAAGCGCATACAACACAAAGGGCCTCAATGAGCTACTGGCCGCTCACTGGTGGCTCCAGCGCACGCGGTTCAGTCGCATCATTCACTCTGATGTGGTGTTCATGAAGTTGGGTGTTGAGGTGCATGTACTGCATTGTGACAGAAAGTCACTTTACAACATCTTACAAGCCCAAAGTGGATTTTGAAAAAAGTTTCCACGAGCGCATGTTTTGGCCGTCTCAGCCAACTGTCATGAAATATGAAAAGTAAACGTGTCTTCACTTTTCCTTCATAGCTTGAAATTGGAAGGTCTTAGAAGCTTGAAACCAAGCGCATACAACACAAAGGGCCTCAATGAGCTACTGGCCGCTCACTGGTGGCTCCAGCGCACGCGGTTCAGTCGCATCATTCACTCTGATGTGGTGTTCATGAAGTTGGGTGTTGAGGTGCATGTACTGCATTGTGACAGAAAGTCACTTTACAACATCTTACAAGCCCAAAGTGGATTTTGAAAAAAGTTTCCACGAGCGCATGTTTTGGCCGTCTCAGCCAACTGTCATGAAATATGAAAAGTAAACGTGTCTTCACTTTTCCTTCATAGCTTGAAATTGGAAGGTCTTAGAAGCTTGAAACCAAGCGCATACAACACAAAGGGCCTCAATGAGCTACTGGCCGCTCACTGGTGGCTCCAGCGCACGCGGTTCAGTCGCATCATTCACTCTGATGTGGTGTTCATGAAGTTGGGTGTTGAGGTGCATGTACTGCATTGTGACAGAAAGTCACTTTACAACATCTTACAAGCCCAAAGTGGATTTTGAAAAAAGTTTCCACGAGCGCATGTTTTGGCCGTCTCAGCCAACTGTCATGAAATATGAAAAGTAAACGTGTCTTCACTTTTCCTTCATAGCTTGAAATTGGAAGGTCTTAGAAGCTTGAAACCAAGCGCATACAACACAAAGGGCCTCAATGAGCTACTGGCCGCTCACTGGTGGCTCCAGCGCACGCGGTTCAGTCGCATCATTCACTCTGATGTGGTGTTCATGAAGTTGGGTGTTGAGGTGCATGTACTGCATTGTGACAGAAAGTCACTTTACAACATCTTACAAGCCCAAAGTGGATTTTGAAAAAAGTTTCCACGAGCGCATGTTTTGGCCGTCTCAGCCAACTGTCATGAAATATGAAAAGTAAACGTGTCTTCACTTTTCCTTCATAGCTTGAAATTGGAAGGTCTTAGAAGCTTGAAACCAAGCGCATACAACACAAAGGGCCTCAATGAGCTACTGGCCGCTCACTGGTGGCTCCAGCGCACGCGGTTCAGTCGCATCATTCACTCTGATGTGGTGTTCATGAAGTTGGGTGTTGAGGTGCATGTACTGCATTGTGACAGAAAGTCACTTTACAACATCTTACAAGCCCAAAGTGGATTTTGAAAAAAGTTTCCACGAGCGCATGTTTTGGCCGTCTCAGCCAACTGTCATGAAATATGAAAAGTAAACGTGTCTTCACTTTTCCTTCATAGCTTGAAATTGGAAGGTCTTAGAAGCTTGAAACCAAGCGCATACAACACAAAGGGCCTCAATGAGCTACTGGCCGCTCACTGGTGGCTCCAGCGCACGCGGTTCAGTCGCATCATTCACTCTGATGTGGTGTTCATGAAGTTGGGTGTTGAGGTGCATGTACTGCATTGTGACAGAAAGTCACTTTACAACATCTTACAAGCCCAAAGTGGATTTTGAAAAAAGTTTCCACGAGCGCATGTTTTGGCCGTCTCAGCCAACTGTCATGAAATATGAAAAGTAAACGTGTCTTCACTTTTCCTTCATAGCTTGAAATTGGAAGGTCTTAGAAGCTTGAAACCAAGCGCATACAACACAAAGGGCCTCAATGAGCTACTGGCCGCTCACTGGTGGCTCCAGCGCACGCGGTTCAGTCGCATCATTCACTCTGATGTGGTGTTCATGAAGTTGGGTGTTGAGGTGCATGTACTGCATTGTGACAGAAAGTCACTTTACAACATCTTACAAGCCCAAAGTGGATTTTGAAAAAAGTTTCCACGAGCGCATGTTTTGGCCGTCTTGGCCGTCTCAGCCAACTGTCATGAAATATGAAAAGTAAACGTGTCTTCACTTTTCCTTCATAGCTTGAAATTGGAAGGTCTTAGAAGCTTGAAACCAAGCGCATACAACACAAAGGGCCTCAATGAGCTACTGGCCGCTCACTGGTGGCTCCAGCGCACGCGGTTCAGTCGCATCATTCACTCTGATGTGGTGTTCATGAAGTTGGGTGTTGAGGTGCATGTACTGCATTGTGACAGAAAGTCACTTTACAACATCTTACAAGCCCAAAGTGGATTTTGAAAAAAGTTTCCACGAGCGCATGTTTTGGCCGTCTCAGCCAACTGTCATGAAATATGAAAAGTAAACGTGTCTTCACTTTTCCTTCATAGCTTGAAATTGGAAGGTCTTAGAAGCTTGAAACCAAGCGCATACAACACAAAGGGCCTCAATGAGCTACTGGCCGCTCACTGGTGGCTCCAGCGCACGCGGTTCAGTCGCATCATTCACTCTGATGTGGTGTTCATGAAGTTGGGTGTTGAGGTGCATGTACTGCATTGTGACAGAAAGTCACTTTACAACATCTTACAAGCCCAAAGTGGATTTTGAAAAAAGTTTCCACGAGCGCATGTTTTGGCCGTCTCAGCCAACTGTCATGAAATATGAAAAGTAAACGTGTCTTCACTTTTCCTTCATAGCTTGAAATTGGAAGGTCTTAGAAGCTTGAAACCAAGCGCATACAACACAAAGGGCCTCAATGAGCTACTGGCCGCTCACTGGTGGCTCCAGCGCACGCGGTTCAGTCGCATCATTCACTCTGATGTGGTGTTCATGAAGTTGGGTGTTGAGGTGCATGTACTGCATTGTGACAGAAAGTCACTTTACAACATCTTACAAGCCCAAAGTGGATTTTGAAAAAAGTTTCCACGAGCGCATGTTTTGGCCGTCTCAGCCAACTGTCATGAAATATGAAAAGTAAACGTGTCTTCACTTTTCCTTCATAGCTTGAAATTGGAAGGTCTTAGAAGCTTGAAACCAAGCGCATACAACACAAAGGGCCTCAATGAGCTACTGGCCGCTCACTGGTGGCTCCAGCGCACGCGGTTCAGTCGCATCATTCACTCTGATGTGGTGTTCATGAAGTTGGGTGTTGAGGTGCATGTACTGCATTGTGACAGAAAGTCACTTTACAACATCTTACAAGCCCAAAGTGGATTTTGAAAAAAGTTTCCACGAGCGCATGTTTTGGCCGTCTCAGCCAACTGTCATGAAATATGAAAAGTAAACGTGTCTTCACTTTTCCTTCATAGCTTGAAATTGGAAGGTCTTAGAAGCTTGAAACCAAGCGCGATACAACACAAAGGGCCTCAATGAGCTACTGGCCGCTCACTGGTGGCTCCAGCGCACGCGGTTCAGTCGCATCATTCACTCTGATGTGGTGTTCATGAAGTTGGGTGTTGAGGTGCATGTACTGCATTGTGACAGAAAGTCACTTTACAACATCTTACAAGCCCAAAGTGGATTTTGAAAAAAGTTTCCACGAGCGCATGTTTTGGCCGTCTCAGCCAACTGTCATGAAATATGAAAAGTAAACGTGTCTTCACTTTTCCTTCATAGCTTGAAATTGGAAGGTCTTAGAAGCTTGAAACCAAGCGCATACAACACAAAGGGCCTCAATGAGCTACTGGCCGCTCACTGGTGGCTCCAGCGCACGCGGTTCAGTCGCATCATTCACTCTGATGTGGTGTTCATGAAGTTGGGTGTTGAGGTGCATGTACTGCATTGTGACAGAAAGTCACTTTACAACATCTTACAAGCCCAAAGTGGATTTTGAAAAAAGTTTCCACGAGCGCATGTTTTGGCCGTCTCAGCCAACTGTCATGAAATATGAAAAGTAAACGTGTCTTCACTTTTCCTTCATAGCTTGAAATTGGAAGGTCTTAGAAGCTTGAAACCAAGCGCATACAACACAAAGGGCCTCAATGAGCTACTGGCCGCTCACTGGTGGCTCCAGCGCACGCGGTTCAGTCGCATCATTCACTCTGATGTGGTGTTCATGAAGTTGGGTGTTGAGGTGCATGTACTGCATTGTGACAGAAAGTCACTTTACAACATCTTACAAGCCCAAAGTGGATTTTGAAAAAAGTTTCCACGAGCGCATGTTTTGGCCGTCTCAGCCAACTGTCATGAAATATGAAAAGTAAACGTGTCTTCACTTTTCCTTCATAGCTTGAAATTGGAAGGTCTTAGAAGCTTGAAACCAAGCGCATACAACACAAAGGTCCTGAAGTTGGGTGTTGAGGTGCATGTACTGCATTGTGACAGAAAGTCACTTTACAACATCTTACAAGCCCAAAGTGGATTTTGAAAAAAGTTTCCACGAGCGCATGTTTTGGCCGTCTCAGCCAACTGTCATGAAATATGAAAAGTAAACGTGTCTTCACTTTTCCTTCATAGCTTGAAATTGGAAGGTCTTAGAAGCTTGAAACCAAGCGCATACAACACAAAGGGCCTCAATGAGCTACTGGCCGCTCACTGGTGGCTCCAGCGCACGCGGTTCAGTCGCATCATTCACTCTGAGTGGTGTTCATGAAGTTGGGTGTTGAGGTGCATGTACTGCATTGTGACAGAAAGTCACTTTACAACATCTTACAAGCCCAAAGTGGATTTTGAAAAAAGTTTCCACGAGCGCATGTTTTGGCCGTCTCAGCCAACTGTCATGAAATATGAAAAGTAAACGTGTCTTCACTTTTCCTTCATAGCTTGAAATTGGAAGGTCTTAGAAGCTTGAAACCAAGCGCATACAACACAAAGGGCCTCAATGAGCTACTGGCCGCTCACTGGTGGCTCCAGCGCACGCGGTTCAGTCGCATCATTCACTCTGATGTGGTGTTCATGAAGTTGGGTGTTGAGGTGCATGTACTGCATTGTGACAGAAAGTCACTTTACAACATCTTACAAGCCCAAAGTGGATTTTGAAAAAAGTTTCCACGAGCGCATGTTTTGGCCGTCTCAGCCAACTGTCATGAAATATGAAAAGTAAACGTGTCTTCACTTTTCCTTCATAGCTTGAAATTGGAAGGTCTTAGAAGCTTGAAACCAAGCGCATACAACACAAAGGGCCTCAATGAGCTACTGGCCGCTCACTGGTGGCTCCAGCGCACGCGGTTCAGTCGCATCATTCACTCTGATGTGGTGTTCATGAAGTTGGGTGTTGAGGTGCATGTACTGCATTGTGACAGAAAGTCACTTTACAACATCTTACAAGCCCAAAGTGGATTTTGAAAAAAGTTTCCACGAGCGCATGTTTTGGCCGTCTCAGCCAACTGTCATGAAATATGAAAAGTAAACGTGTCTTCACTTTTCCTTCATAGCTTGAAATTGGAAGGTCTTAGAAGCTTGAAACCAAGCGCATACAACACAAAGGGCCTCAATGAGCTACTGGCCGCTCACTGGTGGCTCCAGCGCACGCGGTTCAGTCGCATCATTCACTCTGATGTGGTGTTCATGAAGTTGGGTGTTGAGGTGCATGTACTGCATTGTGACAGAAAGTCACTTTACAACATCTTACAAGCCCAAAGTGGATTTTGAAAAAAGTTTCCACGAGCGCATGTTTTGGCCGTCTCAGCCAACTGTCATGAAATATGAAAAGTAAACGTGTCTTCACTTTTCCTTCATAGCTTGAAATTGGAAGGTCTTAGAAGCTTGAAACCAAGCGCATACAACACAAAGGGCCTCAATGAGCTACTGGCCGCTCACTGGTGGCTCCAGCGCACGCGGTTCAGTCGCATCATTCACTCTGATGTGGTGTTCATGAAGTTGGGTGTTGAGGTGCATGTACTGCATTGTGACAGAAAGTCACTTTACAACATCTTACAAGCCCAAAGTGGATTTTGAAAAAAGTTTCCACGAGCGCATGTTTTGGCCGTCTCAGCCAACTGTCATGAAATATGAAAAGTAAACGTGTCTTCACTTTTCCTTCATAGCTTGAAATTGGAAGGTCTTAGAAGCTTGAAACCAAGCGCATACAACACAAAGGGCCTCAATGAGCTACTGGCCGCTCACTGGTGGCTCCAGCGCACGCGGTTCAGTCGCATCATTCACTCTGATGTGGTGTTCATGAAGTTGGGTGTTGAGGTGCATGTACTGCATTGTGACAGAAAGTCACTTTACAACATCTTACAAGCCCAAAGTGGATTTTGAAAAAAGTTTCCACGAGCGCATGTTTTGGCCGTCTCAGCCAACTGTCATGAAATATGAAAAGTAAACGTGTCTTCACTTTTCCTTCATAGCTTGAAATTGGAAGGTCTTAGAAGCTTGAAACCAAGCGCATACAACACAAAGGGCCTCAATGAGCTACTGGCCGCTCACTGGTGGCTCCAGCGCACGCGGTTCAGTCGCATCATTCACTCTGATGTGGTGTTCATGAAGTTGGGTGTTGAGGTGCATGTACTGCATTGTGACAGAAAGTCACTTTACAACATCTTACAAGCCCAAAGTGGATTTTGAAAAAAGTTTCCACGAGCGCATGTTTTGGCCGTCTCAGCCAACTGTCATGAAATATGAAAAGTAAACGTGTCTTCACTTTTCCTTCATAGCTTGAAATTGGAAGGTCTTAGAAGCTTGAAACCAAGCGCATACAACACAAAGGGCCTCAATGAGCTACTGGCCGCTCACTGGTGGCTCCAGCGCACGCGGTTCAGTCGCATCATTCACTCTGATGTGGTGTTCATGAAGTTGGGTGTTGAGGTGCATGTACTGCATTGTGACAGAAAGTCACTTTACAACATCTTACAAGCCCAAAGTGGATTTTGAAAAAAGTTTCCACGAGCGCATGTTTTGGCCGTCTCAGCCAACTGTCATGAAATATGAAAAGTAAACGTGTCTTCACTTTTCCTTCATAGCTTGAAATTGGAAGGTCTTAGAAGCTTGAAACCAAGCGCATACAACACAAAGGGCCTCAATGAGCTACTGGCCGCTCACTGGTGGCTCCAGCGCACGCGGTTCAGTCGCATCATTCACTCTGATGTGGTGTTCATGAAGTTGGGTGTTGAGGTGCATGTACTGCATTGTGACAGAAAGTCACTTTACAACATCTTACAAGCCCAAAGTGGATTTTGAAAAAAGTTTCCACGAGCGCATGTTTTGGCCGTCTCAGCCAACTGTCATGAAATATGAAAAGTAAACGTGTCTTCACTTTTCCTTCATAGCTTGAAATTGGAAGGTCTTAGAAGCTTGAAACCAAGCGCATACAACACAAAGGGCCTCAATGAGCTACTGGCCGCTCACTGGTGGCTCCAGCGCACGCGGTTCAGTCGCATCATTCACTCTGATGTGGTGTTCATGAAGTTGGGTGTTGAGGTGCATGTACTGCATTGTGACAGAAAGTCACTTTACAACATCTTACAAGCCCAAAGTGGATTTTGAAAAAAGTTTCCACGAGCGCATGTTTTGGCCGTCTCAGCCAACTGTCATGAAATATGAAAAGTAAACGTGTCTTCACTTTTCCTTCATAGCTTGAAATTGGAAGGTCTTAGAAGCTTGAAACCAAGCGCATACAACACAAAGGGCCTCAATGAGCTACTGGCCGCTCACTGGTGGCTCCAGCGCACGCGGTTCAGTCGCATCATTCACTCTGATGTGGTGTTCATGAAGTTGGGTGTTGAGGTGCATGTACTGCATTGTGACAGAAAGTCACTTTACAACATCTTACAAGCCCAAAGTGGATTTTGAAAAAAGTTTCCACGAGCGCATGTTTTGGCCGTCTCAGCCAACTGTCATGAAATATGAAAAGTAAACGTGTCTTCACTTTTCCTTCATAGCTTGAAATTGGAAGGTCTTAGAAGCTTGAAACCAAGCGCATACAACACAAAGGGCCTCAATGAGCTACTGGCCGCTCACTGGTGGCTCCAGCGCACGCGGTTCAGTCGCATCATTCACTCTGATGTGGTGTTCATGAAGTTGGGTGTTGAGGTGCATGTACTGCATTGTGACAGAAAGTCACTTTACAACATCTTACAAGCCCAAAGTGGATTTTGAAAAAAGTTTCCACGAGCGCATGTTTTGGCCGTCTCAGCCAACTGTCATGAAATATGAAAAGTAAACGTGTCTTCACTTTTCCTTCATAGCTTGAAATTGGAAGGTCTTAGAAGCTTGAAACCAAGCGCATACAACACAAAGGGCCTCAATGAGCTACTGGCCGCTCACTGGTGGCTCCAGCGCACGCGGTTCAGTCGCATCATTCACTCTGATGTGGTGTTCATGAAGTTGGGTGTTGAGGTGCATGTACTGCATTGTGACAGAAAGTCACTTTACAACATCTTACAAGCCCAAAGTGGATTTTGAAAAAAGTTTCCACGAGCGCATGTTTTGGCCGTCTCAGCCAACTGTCATGAAATATGAAAAGTAAACGTGTCTTCACTTTTCCTTCATAGCTTGAAATTGGAAGGTCTTAGAAGCTTGAAACCAAGCGCATACAACACAAAGGGCCTCAATGAGCTACTGGCCGCTCACTGGTGGCTCCAGCGCACGCGGTTCAGTCGCATCATTCACTCTGATGTGGTGTTCATGAAGTTGGGTGTTGAGGTGCATGTACTGCATTGTGACAGAAAGTCACTTTACAACATCTTACAAGCCCAAAGTGGATTTTGAAAAAAGTTTCCACGAGCGCATGTTTTGGCCGTCTCAGCCAACTGTCATGAAATATGAAAAGTAAACGTGTCTTCACTTTTCCTTCATAGCTTGAAATTGGAAGGTCTTAGAAGCTTGAAACCAAGCGCATACAACACAAAGGGCCTCAATGAGCTACTGGCCGCTCACTGGTGGCTCCAGCGCACGCGGTTCAGTCGCATCATTCACTCTGATGTGGTGTTCATGAAGTTGGGTGTTGAGGTGCATGTACTGCATTGTGACAGAAAGTCACTTTACAACATCTTACAAGCCCAAAGTGGATTTTGAAAAAAGTTTCCACGAGCGCATGTTTTGGCCGTCTCAGCCAACTGTCATGAAATATGAAAAGTAAACGTGTCTTCACTTTTCCTTCATAGCTTGAAATTGGAAGGTCTTAGAAGCTTGAAACCAAGCGCATACAACACAAAGGGCCTCAATGAGCTACTGGCCGCTCACTGGTGGCTCCAGCGCACGCGGTTCAGTCGCATCATTCACTCTGATGTGGTGTTCATGAAGTTGGGTGTTGAGGTGCATGTACTGCATTGTGACAGAAAGTCACTTTACAACATCTTACAAGCCCAAAGTGGATTTTGAAAAAAGTTTCCACGAGCGCATGTTTTGGCCGTCTCAGCCAACTGTCATGAAATATGAAAAGTAAACGTGTCTTCACTTTTCCTTCATAGCTTGAAATTGGAAGGTCTTAGAAGCTTGAAACCAAGCGCATACAACACAAAGGGCCTCAATGAGCTACTGGCCGCTCACTGGTGGCTCCAGCGCACGCGGTTCAGTCGCATCATTCACTCTGATGTGGTGTTCATGAAGTTGGGTGTTGAGGTGCATGTACTGCATTGTGACAGAAAGTCACTTTACAACATCTTACAAGCCCAAAGTGGATTTTGAAAAAAGTTTCCACGAGCGCATGTTTTGGCCGTCTCAGCCAACTGTCATGAAATATGAAAAGTAAACGTGTCTTCACTTTTCCTTCATAGCTTGAAATTGGAAGGTCTTAGAAGCTTGAAACCAAGCGCATACAACACAAAGGGCCTCAATGAGCTACTGGCCGCTCACTGGTGGCTCCAGCGCACGCGGTTCAGTCGCATCATTCACTCTGATGTGGTGTTCATGAAGTTGGGTGTTGAGGTGCATGTACTGCATTGTGACAGAAAGTCACTTTACAACATCTTACAAGCCCAAAGTGGATTTTGAAAAAAGTTTCCACGAGCGCATGTTTTGGCCGTCTCAGCCAACTGTCATGAAATATGAAAAGTAAACGTGTCTTCACTTTTCCTTCATAGCTTGAAATTGGAAGGTCTTAGAAGCTTGAAACCAAGCGCATACAACACAAAGGGCCTCAATGAGCTACTGGCCGCTCACTGGTGGCTCCAGCGCACGCGGTTCAGTCGCATCATTCACTCTGATGTGGTGTTCATGAAGTTGGGTGTTGAGGTGCATGTACTGCATTGTGACAGAAAGTCACTTTACAACATCTTACAAGCCCAAAGTGGATTTTGAAAAAAGTTTCCACGAGCGCATGTTTTGGCCGTCTCAGCCAACTGTCATGAAATATGAAAAGTAAACGTGTCTTCACTTTTCCTTCATAGCTTGAAATTGGAAGGTCTTAGAAGCTTGAAACCAAGCGCATACAACACAAAGGGCCTCAATGAGCTACTGGCCGCTCACTGGTGGCTCCAGCGCACGCGGTTCAGTCGCATCATTCACTCTGATGTGGTGTTCATGAAGTTGGGTGTTGAGGTGCATGTACTGCATTGTGACAGAAAGTCACTTTACAACATCTTACAAGCCCAAAGTGGATTTTGAAAAAAGTTTCCACGAGCGCATGTTTTGGCCGTCTCAGCCAACTGTCATGAAATATGAAAAGTAAACGTGTCTTCACTTTTCCTTCATAGCTTGAAATTGGAAGGTCTTAGAAGCTTGAAACCAAGCGCATACAACACAAAGGGCCTCAATGAGCTACTGGCCGCTCACTGGTGGCTCCAGCGCACGCGGTTCAGTCGCATCATTCACTCTGATGTGGTGTTCATGAAGTTGGGTGTTGAGGTGCATGTACTGCATTGTGACAGAAAGTCACTTTACAACATCTTACAAGCCCAAAGTGGATTTTGAAAAAAGTTTCCACGAGCGCATGTTTTGGCCGTCTCAGCCAACTGTCATGAAATATGAAAAGTAAACGTGTCTTCACTTTTCCTTCATAGCTTGAAATTGGAAGGTCTTAGAAGCTTGAAACCAAGCGCATACAACACAAAGGGCCTCAATGAGCTACTGGCCGCTCACTGGTGGCTCCAGCGCACGCGGTTCAGTCGCATCATTCACTCTGATGTGGTGTTCATGAAGTTGGGTGTTGAGGTGCATGTACTGCATTGTGACAGAAAGTCACTTTACAACATCTTACAAGCCCAAAGTGGATTTTGAAAAAAGTTTCCACGAGCGCATGTTTTGGCCGTCTCAGCCAACTGTCATGAAATATGAAAAGTAAACGTGTCTTCACTTTTCCTTCATAGCTTGAAATTGGAAGGTCTTAGAAGCTTGAAACCAAGCGCATACAACACAAAGGGCCTCAATGAGCTACTGGCCGCTCACTGGTGGCTCCAGCGCACGCGGTTCAGTCGCATCATTCACTCTGATGTGGTGTTCATGAAGTTGGGTGTTGAGGTGCATGTACTGCATTGTGACAGAAAGTCACTTTACAACATCTTACAAGCCCAAAGTGGATTTTGAAAAAAGTTTCCACGAGCGCATGTTTTGGCCGTCTCAGCCAACTGTCATGAAATATGAAAAGTAAACGTGTCTTCACTTTTCCTTCATAGCTTGAAATTGGAAGGTCTTAGAAGCTTGAAACCAAGCGCATACAACACAAAGGGCCTCAATGAGCTACTGGCCGCTCACTGGTGGCTCCAGCGCACGCGGTTCAGTCGCATCATTCACTCTGATGTGGTGTTCATGAAGTTGGGTGTTGAGGTGCATGTACTGCATTGTGACAGAAAGTCACTTTACAACATCTTACAAGCCCAAAGTGGATTTTGAAAAAAGTTTCCACGAGCGCATGTTTTGGCCGTCTCAGCCAACTGTCATGAAATATGAAAAGTAAACGTGTCTTCACTTTTCCTTCATAGCTTGAAATTGGAAGGTCTTAGAAGCTTGAAACCAAGCGCATACAACACAAAGGGCCTCAATGAGCTACTGGCCGCTCACTGGTGGCTCCAGCGCACGCGGTTCAGTCGCATCATTCACTCTGATGTGGTGTTCATGAAGTTGGGTGTTGAGGTGCATGTACTGCATTGTGACAGAAAGTCACTTTACAACATCTTACAAGCCCAAAGTGGATTTTGAAAAAAGTTTCCACGAGCGCATGTTTTGGCCGTCTCAGCCAACTGTCATGAAATATGAAAAGTAAACGTGTCTTCACTTTTCCTTCATAGCTTGAAATTGGAAGGTCTTAGAAGCTTGAAACCAAGCGCATACAACACAAAGGGCCTCAATGAGCTACTGGCCGCTCACTGGTGGCTCCAGCGCACGCGGTTCAGTCGCATCATTCACTCTGATGTGGTGTTCATGAAGTTGGGTGTTGAGGTGCATGTACTGCATTGTGACAGAAAGTCACTTTACAACATCTTACAAGCCCAAAGTGGATTTTGAAAAAAGTTTCCACGAGCGCATGTTTTGGCCGTCTCAGCCAACTGTCATGAAATATGAAAAGTAAACGTGTCTTCACTTTTCCTTCATAGCTTGAAATTGGAAGGTCTTAGAAGCTTGAAACCAAGCGCATACAACACAAAGGGCCTCAATGAGCTACTGGCCGCTCACTGGTGGCTCCAGCGCACGCGGTTCAGTCGCATCATTCACTCTGATGTGGTGTTCATGAAGTTGGGTGTTGAGGTGCATGTACTGCATTGTGACAGAAAGTCACTTTACAACATCTTACAAGCCCAAAGTGGATTTTGAAAAAAGTTTCCACGAGCGCATGTTTTGGCCGTCTCAGCCAACTGTCATGAAATATGAAAAGTAAACGTGTCTTCACTTTTCCTTCATAGCTTGAAATTGGAAGGTCTTAGAAGCTTGAAACCAAGCGCATACAACACAAAGGGCCTCAATGAGCTACTGGCCGCTCACTGGTGGCTCCAGCGCACGCGGTTCAGTCGCATCATTCACTCTGATGTGGTGTTCATGAAGTTGGGTGTTGAGGTGCATGTACTGCATTGTGACAGAAAGTCACTTTACAACATCTTACAAGCCCAAAGTGGATTTTGAAAAAAGTTTCCACGAGCGCATGTTTTGGCCGTCTCAGCCAACTGTCATGAAATATGAAAAGTAAACGTGTCTTCACTTTTCCTTCATAGCTTGAAATTGGAAGGTCTTAGAAGCTTGAAACCAAGCGCATACAACACAAAGGGCCTCAATGAGCTACTGGCCGCTCACTGGTGGCTCCAGCGCACGCGGTTCAGTCGCATCATTCACTCTGATGTGGTGTTCATGAAGTTGGGTGTTGAGGTGCATGTACTGCATTGTGACAGAAAGTCACTTTACAACATCTTACAAGCCCAAAGTGGATTTTGAAAAAAGTTTCCACGAGCGCATGTTTTGGCCGTCTCAGCCAACTGTCATGAAATATGAAAAGTAAACGTGTCTTCACTTTTCCTTCATAGCTTGAAATTGGAAGGTCTTAGAAGCTTGAAACCAAGCGCATACAACACAAAGGGCCTCAATGAGCTACTGGCCGCTCACTGGTGGCTCCAGCGCACGCGGTTCAGTCGCATCATTCACTCTGATGTGGTGTTCATGAAGTTGGGTGTTGAGGTGCATGTACTGCATTGTGACAGAAAGTCACTTTACAACATCTTACAAGCCCAAAGTGGATTTTGAAAAAAGTTTCCACGAGCGCATGTTTTGGCCGTCTCAGCCAACTGTCATGAAATATGAAAAGTAAACGTGTCTTCACTTTTCCTTCATAGCTTGAAATTGGAAGGTCTTAGAAGCTTGAAACCAAGCGCATACAACACAAAGGGCCTCAATGAGCTACTGGCCGCTCACTGGTGGCTCCAGCGCACGCGGTTCAGTCGCATCATTCACTCTGATGTGGTGTTCATGAAGTTGGGTGTTGAGGTGCATGTACTGCATTGTGACAGAAAGTCACTTTACAACATCTTACAAGCCCAAAGTGGATTTTGAAAAAAGTTTCCACGAGCGCATGTTTTGGCCGTCTCAGCCAACTGTCATGAAATATGAAAAGTAAACGTGTCTTCACTTTTCCTTCATAGCTTGAAATTGGAAGGTCTTAGAAGCTTGAAACCAAGCGCATACAACACAAAGGGCCTCAATGAGCTACTGGCCGCTCACTGGTGGCTCCAGCGCACGCGGTTCAGTCGCATCATTCACTCTGATGTGGTGTTCATGAAGTTGGGTGTTGAGGTGCATGTACTGCATTGTGACAGAAAGTCACTTTACAACATCTTACAAGCCCAAAGTGGATTTTGAAAAAAGTTTCCACGAGCGCATGTTTTGGCCGTCTCAGCCAACTGTCATGAAATATGAAAAGTAAACGTGTCTTCACTTTTCCTTCATAGCTTGAAATTGGAAGGTCTTAGAAGCTTGAAACCAAGCGCATACAACACAAAGGGCCTCAATGAGCTACTGGCCGCTCACTGGTGGCTCCAGCGCACGCGGTTCAGTCGCATCATTCACTCTGATGTGGTGTTCATGAAGTTGGGTGTTGAGGTGCATGTACTGCATTGTGACAGAAAGTCACTTTACAACATCTTACAAGCCCAAAGTGGATTTTGAAAAAAGTTTCCACGAGCGCATGTTTTGGCCGTCTCAGCCAACTGTCATGAAATATGAAAAGTAAACGTGTCTTCACTTTTCCTTCATAGCTTGAAATTGGAAGGTCTTAGAAGCTTGAAACCAAGCGCATACAACACAAAGGGCCTCAATGAGCTACTGGCCGCTCACTGGTGGCTCCAGCGCACGCGGTTCAGTCGCATCATTCACTCTGATGTGGTGTTCATGAAGTTGGGTGTTGAGGTGCATGTACTGCATTGTGACAGAAAGTCACTTTACAACATCTTACAAGCCCAAAGTGGATTTTGAAAAAAGTTTCCACGAGCGCATGTTTTGGCCGTCTCAGCCAACTGTCATGAAATATGAAAAGTAAACGTGTCTTCACTTTTCCTTCATAGCTTGAAATTGGAAGGTCTTAGAAGCTTGAAACCAAGCGCATACAACACAAAGGGCCTCAATGAGCTACTGGCCGCTCACTGGTGGCTCCAGCGCACGCGGTTCAGTCGCATCATTCACTCTGATGTGGTGTTCATGAAGTTGGGTGTTGAGGTGCATGTACTGCATTGTGACAGAAAGTCACTTTACAACATCTTACAAGCCCAAAGTGGATTTTGAAAAAAGTTTCCACGAGCGCATGTTTTGGCCGTCTCAGCCAACTGTCATGAAATATGAAAAGTAAACGTGTCTTCACTTTTCCTTCATAGCTTGAAATTGGAAGGTCTTAGAAGCTTGAAACCAAGCGCATACAACACAAAGGGCCTCAATGAGCTACTGGCCGCTCACTGGTGGCTCCAGCGCACGCGGTTCAGTCGCATCATTCACTCTGATGTGGTGTTCATGAAGTTGGGTGTTGAGGTGCATGTACTGCATTGTGACAGAAAGTCACTTTACAACATCTTACAAGCCCAAAGTGGATTTTGAAAAAAGTTTCCACGAGCGCATGTTTTGGCCGTCTCAGCCAACTGTCATGAAATATGAAAAGTAAACGTGTCTTCACTTTTCCTTCATAGCTTGAAATTGGAAGGTCTTAGAAGCTTGAAACCAAGCGCATACAACACAAAGGGCCTCAATGAGCTACTGGCCGCTCACTGGTGGCTCCAGCGCACGCGGTTCAGTCGCATCATTCACTCTGATGTGGTGTTCATGAAGTTGGGTGTTGAGGTGCATGTACTGCATTGTGACAGAAAGTCACTTTACAACATCTTACAAGCCCAAAGTGGATTTTGAAAAAAGTTTCCACGAGCGCATGTTTTTGGCCGTCTCAGCCAACTGTCATGAAATATGAAAAGTAAACTCGTCTTCACTTTTCCTTCATAGCTTGAAATTGGAAGGTCTTAGAAGCTTGAAACCAAGCGCATACAACACAAAGGGCCTCAATGAGCTACTGGCCGCTCACTGGTGGCTCCAGCGCACGCGGTTCAGTCGCATCATTCACTCTGATGTGGTGTTCATGAAGTTGGGTGTTGAGGTGCATGTACTGCATTGTGACAGAAAGTCACTTTACAACATCTTACAAGCCCAAAGTGGATTTTGAAAAAAGTTTCCACGAGCGCATGTTTTGGCCGTCTCAGCCAACTGTCATGAAATATGAAAAGTAAACGTGTCTTCACTTTTCCTTCATAGCTTGAAATTGGAAGGTCTTAGAAGCTTGAAACCAAGCGCATACAACACAAAGGGCCTCAATGAGCTACTGGCCGCTCACTGGTGGCTCCAGCGCACGCGGTTCAGTCGCATCATTCACTCTGATGTGGTGTTCATGAAGTTGGGTGTTGAGGTGCATGTACTGCATTGTGACAGAAAGTCACTTTACAACATCTTACAAGCCCAAAGTGGATTTTGAAAAAAGTTTCCACGAGCGCATGTTTTGGCCGTCTCAGCCAACTGTCATGAAATATGAAAAGTAAACGTGTCTTCACTTTTCCTTCATAGCTTGAAATTGGAAGGTCTTAGAAGCTTGAAACCAAGCGCATACAACACAAAGGGCCTCAATGAGCTACTGGCCGCTCACTGGTGGCTCCAGCGCACGCGGTTCAGTCGCATCATTCACTCTGATGTGGTGTTCATGAAGTTGGGTGTTGAGGTGCATGTACTGCATTGTGACAGAAAGTCACTTTACAACATCTTACAAGCCCAAAGTGGATTTTGAAAAAAGTTTCCACGAGCGCATGTTTTGGCCGTCTCAGCCAACTGTCATGAAATATGAAAAGTAAACGTGTCTTCACTTTTCCTTCATAGCTTGAAATTGGAAGGTCTTAGAAGCTTGAAACCAAGCGCATACAACACAAAGGGCCTCAATGAGCTACTGGCCGCTCACTGGTGGCTCCAGCGCACGCGGTTCAGTCGCATCATTCACTCTGATGTGGTGTTCATGAAGTTGGGTGTTGAGGTGCATGTACTGCATTGTGACAGAAAGTCACTTTACAACATCTTACAAGCCCAAAGTGGATTTTGAAAAAAGTTTCCACGAGCGCATGTTTTGGCCGTCTCAGCCAACTGTCATGAAATATGAAAAGTAAACGTGTCTTCACTTTTCCTTCATAGCTTGAAATTGGAAGGTCTTAGAAGCTTGAAACCAAGCGCATACAACACAAAGGGCCTCAATGAGCTACTGGCCGCTCACTGGTGGCTCCAGCGCACGCGGTTCAGTCGCATCATTCACTCTGATGTGGTGTTCATGAAGTTGGGTGCATGTATTGCATTGTCGACAGAAGTCACTTTACAACATCTTACAAGCCCAAAGTGGATTTTGAAAGAAAGTTTCCACGGAGGCGCATGTTTTGGCCGTCTCAGCCACTGTCATGAAATATGAAAAGTAAACGTCCCTTCTACTTTTCCTTCATAGCTTGAAATTGGAAGGTCTTAGAAGCTTGAAACCAAGCGCCATACAACACAAAGGGCCTCAATGAGCTACTGGCCGCTCACTGTGGCTCCAGCGCACGCGGTTCAGTCGCATCATCACTCTGATGTGGTGTTCATGAAGTTGGGTGTTGAGGTGCATGTAGCTGCATTGTGACAGAAAGTCACTTTACAACATCTTACAAGCCAAAGTGGATTTTGAAAAAAGTTTCCACGAGCGCATGTTTTGGCCGTCTCAGCCAACTGTCATGAAATATGAAAAGTAAACGTGTCTTCACTTTTCCTTCATAGCTTGAAATTGGAAGGTCTTAGAAGCTTGAAACCAAGCGCATACAACACAAAGGGCCTCAATGAGCTACTGGCCGCTCACTGGTGGCTCCAGCGCACGCGGTTCAGTCGCATCATTCACTCTGATGTGGTGTTCATGAAGTTGGGTGTTGTGAGTGCATGTACTGCATTGTGACAGAAAGTCACTTTACAACATCTTACAAGCCCAAAGTGGATTTTGAAAAAAGTTTCCACGAGCGCATGTTTTGGCCGTCTCAGCCAACTGTCATGAAATATGAAAAGTAAACCGTGTCTTCACTTTTCCTTCATAGCTTGAAATTGGAAGGTCTTAAGAAGCTTGAAACCAAGCGCATACAACACAAAGGGCCTCAATGAGCTACTGGCCGCTCACTGGTGGCTCCAGCGCACGCGGTTCAGTCGCATCATTCACTCTGATGTGGTGTTCATGAAGTTGGGTGTTGAGGTGCATGTACTGCATTGTGACAGAAAGTCACTTTACAACATCTTACAAGCCCAAAGTGGATTTTGAAAAAAGTTTCCACGAGCGCATGTTTTGGCCGTCTCAGCCAACTGTCATGAAATATGAAAAGTAAACGTGTCTTCACTTTTCCTTCATAGCTTGAAATTGGAAGGTCTTAGAAGCTTGAAACCAAGCGCATACAACACAAAGGGCCTCAATGAGCTACTGGCCGGCTCACTGGTGGCTCCAGCGCAACGCGGTTCAGTCGCATCATTCACTCTGATGTGGTGTTCATGAAGTTGGGTGTTGAGGTGCATGTACTGCATTGTGACAGAAAGTCACTTTACAACATCTTACAAGCCCAAAGTGGATTTTGAAAAAAGTTTCCACGAGCGCATGTTTTGGCCGTCTCAGCCAACTGTCATGAAATATGAAAAGTAAACGTGTCTTCACTTTTCCTTCATAGCTTGAAATTGGAAGGTCTTAGAAGCTTGAAACCAAGCGCATACAACACAAGGGCCTCAATGAGCTACTGGCCGCTCACTGGTGGCTCCAGCGCACGCGGTTCAGTCGCATCATTCACTCTGATGTGGTGTTCATGAAGTTGGGTGTTGAGGTGCATGTACTGCATTGTGACAGAAAGTCACTTTACAACATCTTACAAGCCCAAAGTGGATTTTGAAAAAAGTTTCCACGAGCGCATGTTTTGGCCGTCTCAGCCAACTGTCATGAAATATGAAAAGTAAACGTGTCTTCACTTTTCCTTCATAGCTTGAAATTGGAAGGTCTTAGAAGCTTGAAACCAAGCGCATACAACACAAAGGGCCTCAATGAGCTACTGGCCGCTCACTGGTGGCTCCAGCGCACGCGGTTCAGTCGCATCATTCACTCTGATGTGGTGTTCATGAAGTTGGGTGTTGAGGTGCATGTACTGCATTGTGACAGAAAGTCACTTTACAACAATCTTACAAGCCCAAAGTGGATTTTGAAAAAAGTTTCCACGAGCGCATGTTTTGGCCGTCTCAGCCAACTGTCATGAAATATGAAAAGTAAACGTGTCTTCACTTTTCCTTCATAGCTTGAAATTGGAAGGTCTTAGAAGCTTGAAACCAAGCGCATACAACACAAAGGGCCTCAATGAGCTACTGGCCGCTCACTGGTGGCTCCAGCGCACGCGGTTCAGTCGCATCATTCACTCTGATGTGGTGTTCATGAAGTTGGGTGTTGAGGTGCATGTAGTGCATTGTGACAGAAAGTCACTTTACAACATCTTACAAGCCCAAAGTGGATTTTGAAAAAAGTTTCCACGAGCGCATGTTTTGGCCGTCTCAGCCAACTGTCATGAAATATGAAAAGTAAACGTGTCTTCACTTTTCCTTCATAGCTTGAAATTGGAAGGTCTTAGAAGCTTGAAACCAAGCGCATACAACACAAAGGGCCTCAATGAGCTACTGGCCGCTCACTGGTGGCTCCAGCGCACGCGGTTCAGTCGCATCATTCACTCTGATGTGGTGTTCATGAAGTTGGGTGTTGAGGTGCATGTACTGCATTGTGACAGAAAGTCACTTTACAACATCTTACAAGCCCAAAGTGGATTTTGAAAAAAGTTTCACGAGCGCATGTTTTGGCCGTCTCAGCCAACTGTCATGAAATATGAAAAGTAAACGTGTCTTCACTTTTCCTTCATAGCTTGAAATTGGAAGGTCTTAGAAGCTTGAAACCAAGCGCATACAACACAAAGGGCCTCAATGAGCTACTGGCCGCTCACTGGTGGCTCCAGCGCACGCGGTTCAGTCGCATCATTCACTCTGATGTGGTGTTCATGAAGTTGGGTGTTGAGGTGCATGTAGTGCATTGTGGACAGAAAGTCACTTTACAACATCTTACAAGCCCAAAGTGGATTTTGAAAAAAGTTTCCACGAGCGCATGTTTTGGCCGTCTCAGCCAACTGTCATGAAATATGAAAAGTAAACGTGTCTTCACTTTTCCTTCATAGCTTGAAATTGGAAGGTCTTAGAAGCTTGAAACCAAGCGCATACAACACAAAGGGCCTCAATGAGCTACTGGCCGCTCACTGGTGGCTCCAGCGCACGCGGTTCAGTCGCATCATTCACTCTGATGTGGTGTTCATGAAGTTGGGTGTTGAGGTGCATGTAGTGCATTGTGACAGAAAGTCACTTTACAACATCTTACAAGCCCAAAGTGGATTTTGAAAAAAGTTTCCACGAGCGCATGTTTTGGCCGTCTCAGCCAACTGTCATGAAATATGAAAAGTAAACGTGTCTTCACTTTTCCTTCATAGCTTGAAATTGGAAGGTCTTAGAAGCTTGAAACCAAGCGCATACAACACAAAGGGCCTCAATGAGCTACTGGCCGCTCACTGGTGGCTCCAGCGCACGCGGTTCAGTCGCATCATTCACTCTGATGTGGTGTTCATGAAGTTGGGTGTTGAGGTGCATGTAGTGCATTGTGACAGAAAGTCACTTTACAACATCTTACAAGCCCAAAGTGGATTTTGAAAAAAGTTTCCACGAGCGCATGTTTTGGCCGTCTCAGCCAACTGTCATGAAATATGAAAAGTAAACGTGTCTTCACTTTTCCTTCATAGCTTGAAATTGGAAGGTCTTAGAAGCTTGAAACCAAGCGCATACAACACAAAGGGCCTCAATGAGCTACTGGCCGCTCACTGGTGGCTCCAGCGCACGCGGTTCAGTCGCATCATTCACTCTGATGTGGTGTTCATGAAGTTGGGTGTTGAGGTGCATGTAGCTGCATTGTGACAGAAAGTCACTTTACAACATCTTACAAGCCCAAAGTGGATTTTGAAAAAAGTTTCCACGAGCGCATGTTTTGGCCGTCTCAGCCAACTGTCATGAAATATGAAAAGTAAACGTGTCTTCACTTTTCCTTCATAGCTTGAAATTGGAAGGTCTTAGAAGCTTGAAACCAAGCGCATACAACACAAAGGGCCTCAATGAGCTACTGGCCGCTCACTGGTGGCTCCAGCGCACGCGGTTCAGTCGCATCATTCACTCTGATGTGGTGTTCATGAAGTTGGGTGTTGAGGTGCATGTACTGCATTGTGACAGAAAGTCACTTTACAACATCTTACAAGCCCAAAGTGGATTTTGAAAAAAGTTTCCACGAGCGCATGTTTTGGCCGTCTCAGCCAACTGTCATGAAATATGAAAAGTAAACGTGTCTTCACTTTTCCTTCATAGCTTGAAATTGGAAGGTCTTAGAAGCTTGAAACCAAGCGCATACAACACAAAGGGCCTCAATGAGCTACTGGCCGCTCACTGGTGGCTCCAGCGCACGCGGTTCAGTCGCATCATTCACTCTGATGTGGTGTTCATGAAGTTGGGTGTTGAGGTGCATGTACTGCATTGTGACAGAAAGTCACTTTACAACATCTTACAAGCCCAAAGTGGATTTTGAAAAAAGTTTCCACGAGCGCATGTTTTGGCCGTCTCAGCCAACTGTCATGAAATATGAAAAGTAAACGTGTCTTCACTTTTCCTTCATAGCTTGAAATTGGAAGGTCTTAGAAGCTTGAAACCAAGCGCATACAACACAAAGGGCCTCAATGAGCTACTGGCCGCTCACTGGTGGCTCCAGCGCACGCGGTTCAGTCGCATCATTCACTCTGATGTGGTGTTCATGAAGTTGGGTGTTGAGGTGCATGTAGTGCATTGTGACAGAAAGTCACTTTACAACATCTTACAAGCCCAAAGTGGATTTTGAAAAAAGTTTCCACGAGCGCATGTTTTGGCCGTCTCAGCCAACTGTCATGAAATATGAAAAGTAAACGTGTCTTCACTTTTCCTTCATAGCTTGAAATTGGAAGGTCTTAGAAGCTTGAAACCAAGCGCATACAACACAAAGGGCCTCAATGAGCTACTGGCCGCTCACTGGTGGCTCCAGCGCACGCGGTTCAGTCGCATCATTCACTCTGATGTGGTGTTCATGAAGTTGGGTGTTGAGGTGCATGTAGTGCATTGTGACAGAAAGTCACTTTACAACATCTTACAAGCCCAAAGTGGATTTTGAAAAAAGTTTCCACGAGCGCATGTTTTGGCCGTCTCAGCCAACTGTCATGAAATATGAAAAGTAAACGTGTCTTCACTTTTCCTTCATAGCTTGAAATTGGAAGGTCTTAGAAGCTTGAAACCAAGCGCATACAACACAAAGGGCCTCAATGAGCTACTGGCCGCTCACTGGTGGCTCCAGCGCACGCGGTTCAGTCGCATCATTCACTCTGATGTGGTGTTCATGAAGTTGGGTGTTGAGGTGCATGTAGTGCATTGTGACAGAAAGTCACTTTACAACATCTTACAAGCCCAAAGTGGATTTTGAAAAAAGTTTCCACGAGCGCATGTTTTGGCCGTCTCAGCCAACTGTCATGAAATATGAAAAGTAAACGTGTCTTCACTTTTCCTTCATAGCTTGAAATTGGAAGGTCTTAGAAGCTTGAAACCAAGCGCATACAACACAAAGGGCCTCAATGAGCTACTGGCCGCTCACTGGTGGCTCCAGCGCACGCGGTTCAGTCGCATCATTCACTCTGATGTGGTGTTCATGAAGTTGGGTGTTGAGGTGCATGTAGTGCATTGTGACAGAAAGTCACTTTACAACATCTTACAAGCCCAAAGTGGATTTTGAAAAAAGTTTCCACGAGCGCATGTTTTGGCCGTCTCAGCCAACTGTCATGAAATATGAAAAGTAAACGTGTCTTCACTTTTCCTTCATAGCTTGAAATTGGAAGGTCTTAGAAGCTTGAAACCAAGCGCATACAACACAAAGGGCCTCAATGAGCTACTGGCCGCTCACTGGTGGCTCCAGCGCACGCGGTTCAGTCGCATCATTCACTCTGATGTGGTGTTCATGAAGTTGGGTGTTGAGGTGCATGTAGTGCATTGTGACAGAAAGTCACTTTACAACATCTTACAAGCCCAAAGTGGATTTTGAAAAAAGTTTCCACGAGCGCATGTTTTGGCCGTCTCAGCCAACTGTCATGAAATATGAAAAGTAAACGTGTCTTCACTTTTCCTTCATAGCTTGAAATTGGAAGGTCTTAGAAGCTTGAAACCAAGCGCATACAACACAAAGGGCCTCAATGAGCTACTGGCCGCTCACTGGTGGCTCCAGCGCACGCGGTTCAGTCGCATCATTCACTCTGATGTGGTGTTCATGAAGTTGGGTGTTGAGGTGCATGTACTGCATTGTGACAGAAAGTCACTTTACAACATCTTACAAGCCCAAAGTGGATTTTGAAAAAAGTTTCCACGAGCGCATGTTTTGGCCGTCTCAGCCAACTGTCATGAAATATGAAAAGTAAACGTGTCTTCACTTTTCCTTCATAGCTTGAAATTGGAAGGTCTTAGAAGCTTGAAACCAAGCGCATACAACACAAAGGGCCTCAATGAGCTACTGGCCGCTCACTGGTGGCTCCAGCGCACGCGGTTCAGTCGCATCATTCACTCTGATGTGGTGTTCATGAAGTTGGGTGTTGAGGTGCATGTAGTGCATTGTGACAGAAAGTCACTTTACAACATCTTACAAGCCCAAAGTGGATTTTGAAAAAAGTTTCCACGAGCGCATGTTTTGGCCGTCTCAGCCAACTGTCATGAAATATGAAAAGTAAACGTGTCTTCACTTTTCCTTCATAGCTTGAAATTGGAAGGTCTTAGAAGCTTGAAACCAAGCGCATACAACACAAAGGGCCTCAATGAGCTACTGGCCGCTCACTGGTGGCTCCAGCGCACGCGGTTCAGTCGCATCATTCACTCTGATGTGGTGTTCATGAAGTTGGGTGTTGAGGTGCATGTACTGCATTGTGACAGAAAGTCACTTTACAACATCTTACAAGCCCAAAGTGGATTTTGAAAAAAGTTTCCACGAGCGCATGTTTTGGCCGTCTCAGCCAACTGTCATGAAATATGAAAAGTAAACGTGTCTTCACTTTTCCTTCATAGCTTGAAATTGGAAGGTCTTAGAAGCTTGAAACCAAGCGCATACAACACAAAGGGCCTCAATGAGCTACTGGCCGCTCACTGGTGGCTCCAGCGCACGCGGTTCAGTCGCATCATTCACTCTGATGTGGTGTTCATGAAGTTGGGTGTTGAGGTGCATGTAGTGCATTGTGACAGAAAGTCACTTTACAACATCTTACAAGCCCAAAGTGGATTTTGAAAAAAGTTTCCACGAGCGCATGTTTTGGCCGTCTCAGCCAACTGTCATGAAATATGAAAAGTAAACGTGTCTTCACTTTTCCTTCATAGCTTGAAATTGGAAGGTCTTAGAAGCTTGAAACCAAGCGCATACAACACAAAGGGCCTCAATGAGCTACTGGCCGCTCACTGTTGGCTCCAGCGCACGCGGTTCAGTCGCATCATTCACTCTGATGTGGTGTTCATGAAGTTGGGTGTTGAGGTGCATGTAGTGCATTGTGACAGAAAGTCACTTTACAACATCTTACAAGCCCAAAGTGGATTTTGAAAAAAGTTTCCACGAGCGCATGTTTTGGCCGTCTCAGCCAACTGTCATGAAATATGAAAAGTAAACGTGTCTTCACTTTTCCTTCATAGCTTGAAATTGGAAGGTCTTAGAAGCTTGAAACCAAGCGCATACAACACAAAGGGCCTCAATGAGCTACTGGCCGCTCACTGGTGGCTCCAGCGCACGCGGTTCAGTCGCATCATTCACTCTGATGTGGTGTTCATGAAGTTGGGTGTTGAGGTGCATGTAGTGCATTGTGACAGAAAGTCACTTTACAACATCTTACAAGCCCAAAGTGGATTTTGAAAAAAGTTTCCACGAGCGCATGTTTTGGCCGTCTCAGCCAACTGTCATGAAATATGAAAAGTAAACGTGTCTTCACTTTTCCTTCATAGCTTGAAATTGGAAGGTCTTAGAAGCTTGAAACCAAGCGCATACAACACAAAGGGCCTCAATGAGCTACTGGCCGCTCACTGGTGGCTCCAGCGCACGCGGTTCAGTCGCATCATTCACTCTGATGTGGTGTTCATGAAGTTGGGTGTTGAGGTGCATGTAGTGCATTGTGACAGAAAGTCACTTTACAACATCTTACAAGCCCAAAGTGGATTTTGAAAAAAGTTTCCACGAGCGCATGTTTTGGCCGTCTCAGCCAACTGTCATGAAATATGAAAAGTAAACGTGTCTTCACTTTTCCTTCATAGCTTGAAATTGGAAGGTCTTAGAAGCTTGAAACCAAGCGCATACAACACAAAGGGCCTCACTGAGCTACTGGCCGCTCACTGGTGGCTCCAGCGCACGCGGTTCAGTCGCATCATTCACTCTGATGTGGTGTTCATGAAGTTGGGTGTTGAGGTGCATGTAGTGCATTGTGACAGAAAGTCACTTTACAACATCTTACAAGCCCAAAGTGGATTTTGAAAAAAGTTTCCACGAGCGCATGTTTTGGCCGTCTCAGCCAACTGTCATGAAATATGAAAAGTAAACGTGTCTTCACTTTTCCTTCATAGCTTGAAATTGGAAGGTCTTAGAAGCTTGAAACCAAGCGCATACAACACAAAGGGCCTCAATGAGCTACTGGCCGCTCACTGGTGGCTCCAGCGCACGCGGTTCAGTCGCATCATTCACTCTGATGTGGTGTTCATGAAGTTGGGTGTTGAGGTGCATGTAGTGCATTGTGACAGAAAGTCACTTTACAACATCTTACAAGCCCAAAGTGGATTTTGAAAAAAGTTTCCACGAGCGCATGTTTTGGCCGTCTCAGCCAACTGTCATGAAATATGAAAAGTAAACGTGTCTTCACTTTTCCTTCATAGCTTGAAATTGGAAGGTCTTAGAAGCTTGAAACCAAGCGCATACAACACAAAGGGCCTCAATGAGCTACTGGCCGCTCACTGGTGGCTCCAGCGCACGCGGTTCAGTCGCATCATTCACTCTGATGTGGTGTTCATGAAGTTGGGTGTTGAGGTGCATGTAGTGCATTGTGACAGAAAGTCACTTTACAACATCTTACAAGCCCAAAGTGGATTTTGAAAAAAGTTTCCACGAGCGCATGTTTTGGCCGTCTCAGCCAACTGTCATGAAATATGAAAAGTAAACGTGTCTTCACTTTTCCTTCATAGCTTGAAATTGGAAGGTCTTAGAAGCTTGAAACCAAGCGCATACAACACAAAGGGCCTCAATGAGCTACTGGCCGCTCACTGGTGGCTCCAGCGCACGCGGTTCAGTCGCATCATTCACTCTGATGTGGTGTTCATGAAGTTGGGTGTTGAGGTGCATGTAGTGCATTGTGACAGAAAGTCACTTTACAACATCTTACAAGCCCAAAGTGGATTTTGAAAAAAGTTTCCACGAGCGCATGTTTTGGCCGTCTCAGCCAACTGTCATGAAATATGAAAAGTAAACGTGTCTTCACTTTTCCTTCATAGCTTGAAATTGGAAGGTCTTAGAAGCTTGAAACCAAGCGCATACAACACAAAGGGCCTCAATGAGCTACTGGCCGCTCACTGGTGGCTCCAGCGCACGCGGTTCAGTCGCATCATTCACTCTGATGTGGTGTTCATGAAGTTGGGTGTTGAGGTGCATGTAGTGCATTGTGACAGAAAGTCACTTTACAACATCTTACAAGCCCAAAGTGGATTTTGAAAAAAGTTTCCACGAGCGCATGTTTTGGCCGTCTCAGCCAACTGTCATGAAATATGAAAAGTAAACGTGTCTTCACTTTTCCTTCATAGCTTGAAATTGGAAGGTCTTAGAAGCTTGAAACCAAGCGCATACAACACAAAGGGCCTCAATGAGCTACTGGCCGCTCACTGGTGGCTCCAGCGCACGCGGTTCAGTCGCATCATTCACTCTGATGTGGTGTTCATGAAGTTGGGTGTTGAGGTGCATGTACTGCATTGTGACAGAAAGTCACTTTACAACATCTTACAAGCCCAAAGTGGATTTTGAAAAAAGTTTCCACGAGCGCATGTTTTGGCCGTCTCAGCCAACTGTCATGAAATATGAAAAGTAAACGTGTCTTCACTTTTCCTTCATAGCTTGAAATTGGAAGGTCTTAGAAGCTTGAAACCAAGCGCATACAACACAAAGGGCCTCAATGAGCTACTGGCCGCTCACTGGTGGCTCCAGCGCACGCGGTTCAGTCGCATCATTCACTCTGATGTGGTGTTCATGAAGTTGGGTGTTGAGGTGCATGTAGTGCATTGTGACAGAAAGTCACTTTACAACATCTTACAAGCCCAAAGTGGATTTTGAAAAAAGTTTCCACGAGCGCATGTTTTGGCCGTCTCAGCCAACTGTCATGAAATATGAAAAGTAAACGTGTCTTCACTTTTCCTTCATAGCTTGAAATTGGAAGGTCTTAGAAGCTTGAAACCAAGCGCATACAACACAAAGGGCCTCAATGAGCTACTGGCCGCTCACTGGTGGCTCCAGCGCACGCGGTTCAGTCGCATCATTCACTCTGATGTGGTGTTCATGAAGTTGGGTGTTGAGGTGCATGTAGTGCATTGTGACAGAAAGTCACTTTACAACATCTTACAAGCCCAAAGTGGATTTTGAAAAAAGTTTCCACGAGCGCATGTTTTGGCCGTCTCAGCCAACTGTCATGAAATATGAAAAGTAAACGTGTCTTCACTTTTCCTTCATAGCTTGAAATTGGAAGGTCTTAGAAGCTTGAAACCAAGCGCATACAACACAAAGGGCCTCAATGAGCTACTGGCCGCTCACTGGTGGCTCCAGCGCACGCGGTTCAGTCGCATCATTCACTCTGATGTGGTGTTCATGAAGTTGGGTGTTGAGGTGCATGTACTGCATTGTGACAGAAAGTCACTTTACAACATCTTACAAGCCCAAAGTGGATTTTGAAAAAAGTTTCCACGAGCGCATGTTTTGGCCGTCTCAGCCAACTGTCATGAAATATGAAAAGTAAACGTGTCTTCACTTTTCCTTCATAGCTTGAAATTGGAAGGTCTTAGAAGCTTGAAACCAAGCGCATACAACACAAAGGGCCTCAATGAGCTACTGGCCGCTCACTGGTGGCTCCAGCGCACGCGGTTCAGTCGCATCATTCACTCTGATGTGGTGTTCATGAAGTTGGGTGTTGAGGTGCATGTACTGCATTGTGACAGAAAGTCACTTTACAACATCTTACAAGCCCAAAGTGGATTTTGAAAAAAGTTTCCACGAGCGCATGTTTTGGCCGTCTCAGCCAACTGTCATGAAATATGAAAAGTAAACGTGTCTTCACTTTTCCTTCATAGCTTGAAATTGGAAGGTCTTAGAAGCTTGAAACCAAGCGCATACAACACAAAGGGCCTCAATGAGCTACTGGCCGCTCACTGGTGGCTCCAGCGCACGCGGTTCAGTCGCATCATTCACTCTGATGTGGTGTTCATGAAGTTGGGTGTTGAGGTGCATGTAGTGCATTGTGACAGAAAGTCACTTTACAACATCTTACAAGCCCAAAGTGGATTTTGAAAAAAGTTTCCACGAGCGCATGTTTTGGCCGTCTCAGCCAACTGTCATGAAATATGAAAAGTAAACGTGTCTTCACTTTTCCTTCATAGCTTGAAATTGGAAGGTCTTAGAAGCTTGAAACCAAGCGCATACAACACAAAGGGCCTCAATGAGCTACTGGCCGCTCACTGGTGGCTCCAGCGCACGCGGTTCAGTCGCATCATTCACTCTGATGTGGTGTTCATGAAGTTGGGTGTTGAGGTGCATGTAGTGCATTGTGACAGAAAGTCACTTTACAACATCTTACAAGCCCAAAGTGGATTTTGAAAAAAGTTTCCACGAGCGCATGTTTTGGCCGTCTCAGCCAACTGTCATGAAATATGAAAAGTAAACGTGTCTTCACTTTTCCTTCATAGCTTGAAATTGGAAGGTCTTAGAAGCTTGAAACCAAGCGCATACAACACAAAGGGCCTCAATGAGCTACTGGCCGCTCACTGGTGGCTCCAGCGCACGCGGTTCAGTCGCATCATTCACTCTGATGTGGTGTTCATGAAGTTGGGTGTTGAGGTGCATGTAGTGCATTGTGACAGAAAGTCACTTTACAACATCTTACAAGCCCAAAGTGGATTTTGAAAAAAGTTTCCACGAGCGCATGTTTTGGCCGTCTCAGCCAACTGTCATGAAATATGAAAAGTAAACGTGTCTTCACTTTTCCTTCATAGCTTGAAATTGGAAGGTCTTAGAAGCTTGAAACCAAGCGCATACAACACAAAGGGCCTCAATGAGCTACTGGCCGCTCACTGGTGGCTCCAGCGCACGCGGTTCAGTCGCATCATTCACTCTGATGTGGTGTTCATGAAGTTGGGTGTTGAGGTGCATGTAGTGCATTGTGACAGAAAGTCACTTTACAACATCTTACAAGCCCAAAGTGGATTTTGAAAAAAGTTTCCACGAGCGCATGTTTTGGCCGTCTCAGCCAACTGTCATGAAATATGAAAAGTAAACGTGTCTTCACTTTTCCTTCATAGCTTGAAATTGGAAGGTCTTAGAAGCTTGAAACCAAGCGCATACAACACAAAGGGCCTCAATGAGCTACTGGCCGCTCACTGGTGGCTCCAGCGCACGCGGTTCAGTCGCATCATTCACTCTGATGTGGTGTTCATGAAGTTGGGTGTTGAGGTGCATGTAGTGCATTGTGACAGAAAGTCACTTTACAACATCTTACAAGCCCAAAGTGGATTTTGAAAAAAGTTTCCACGAGCGCATGTTTTGGCCGTCTCAGCCAACTGTCATGAAATATGAAAAGTAAACGTGTCTTCACTTTTCCTTCATAGCTTGAAATTGGAAGGTCTTAGAAGCTTGAAACCAAGCGCATACAACACAAAGGGCCTCAATGAGCTACTGGCCGCTCACTGGTGGCTCCAGCGCACGCGGTTCAGTCGCATCATTCACTCTGATGTGGTGTTCATGAAGTTGGGTGTTGAGGTGCATGTAGTGCATTGTGACAGAAAGTCACTTTACAACATCTTACAAGCCCAAAGTGGATTTTGAAAAAAGTTTCCACGAGCGCATGTTTTGGCCGTCTCAGCCAACTGTCATGAAATATGAAAAGTAAACGTGTCTTCACTTTTCCTTCATAGCTTGAAATTGGAAGGTCTTAGAAGCTTGAAACCAAGCGCATACAACACAAAGGGCCTCAATGAGCTACTGGCCGCTCACTGGTGGCTCCAGCGCACGCGGTTCAGTCGCATCATTCACTCTGATGTGGTGTTCATGAAGTTGGGTGTTGAGGTGCATGTAGTGCATTGTGACAGAAAGTCACTTTACAACATCTTACAAGCCCAAAGTGGATTTTGAAAAAAGTTTCCACGAGCGCATGTTTTGGCCGTCTCAGCCAACTGTCATGAAATATGAAAAGTAAACGTGTCTTCACTTTTCCTTCATAGCTTGAAATTGGAAGGTCTTAGAAGCTTGAAACCAAGCGCATACAACACAAAGGGCCTCAATGAGCTACTGGCCGCTCACTGGTGGCTCCAGCGCACGCGGTTCAGTCGCATCATTCACTCTGATGTGGTGTTCATGAAGTTGGGTGTTGAGGTGCATGTAGTGCATTGTGACAGAAAGTCACTTTACAACATCTTACAAGCCCAAAGTGGATTTTGAAAAAAGTTTCCACGAGCGCATGTTTTGGCCGTCTCAGCCAACTGTCATGAAATATGAAAAGTAAACGTGTCTTCACTTTTCCTTCATAGCTTGAAATTGGAAGGTCTTAGAAGCTTGAAACCAAGCGCATACAACACAAAGGGCCTCAATGAGCTACTGGCCGCTCACTGGTGGCTCCAGCGCACGCGGTTCAGTCGCATCATTCACTCTGATGTGGTGTTCATGAAGTTGGGTGTTGAGGTGCATGTAGTGCATTGTGACAGAAAGTCACTTTACAACATCTTACAAGCCCAAAGTGGATTTTGAAAAAAGTTTCCACGAGCGCATGTTTTGGCCGTCTCAGCCAACTGTCATGAAATATGAAAAGTAAACGTGTCTTCACTTTTCCTTCATAGCTTGAAATTGGAAGGTCTTAGAAGCTTGAAACCAAGCGCATACAACACAAAGGGCCTCAATGAGCTACTGGCCGCTCACTGGTGGCTCCAGCGCACGCGGTTCAGTCGCATCATTCACTCTGATGTGGTGTTCATGAAGTTGGGTGTTGAGGTGCATGTACTGCATTGTGACAGAAAGTCACTTTACAACATCTTACAAGCCCAAAGTGGATTTTGAAAAAAGTTTCCACGAGCGCATGTTTTGGCCGTCTCAGCCAACTGTCATGAAATATGAAAAGTAAACGTGTCTTCACTTTTCCTTCATAGCTTGAAATTGGAAGGTCTTAGAAGCTTGAAACCAAGCGCATACAACACAAAGGGCCTCAATGAGCTACTGGCCGCTCACTGGTGGCTCCAGCGCACGCGGTTCAGTCGCATCATTCACTCTGATGTGGTGTTCATGAAGTTGGGTGTTGAGGTGCATGTAGTGCATTGTGACAGAAAGTCACTTTACAACATCTTACAAGCCCAAAGTGGATTTTGAAAAAAGTTTCCACGAGCGCATGTTTTGGCCGTCTCAGCCAACTGTCATGAAATATGAAAAGTAAACGTGTCTTCACTTTTCCTTCATAGCTTGAAATTGGAAGGTCTTAGAAGCTTGAAACCAAGCGCATACAACACAAAGGGCCTCAATGAGCTACTGGCCGCTCACTGGTGGCTCCAGCGCACGCGGTTCAGTCGCATCATTCACTCTGATGTGGTGTTCATGAAGTTGGGTGTTGAGGTGCATGTAGTGCATTGTGACAGAAAGTCACTTTACAACATCTTACAAGCCCAAAGTGGATTTTGAAAAAAGTTTCCACGAGCGCATGTTTTGGCCGTCTCAGCCAACTGTCATGAAATATGAAAAGTAAACGTGTCTTCACTTTTCCTTCATAGCTTGAAATTGGAAGGTCTTAGAAGCTTGAAACCAAGCGCATACAACACAAAGGGCCTCAATGAGCTACTGGCCGCTCACTGGTGGCTCCAGCGCACGCGGTTCAGTCGCATCATTCACTCTGATGTGGTGTTCATGAAGTTGGGTGTTGAGGTGCATGTACTGCATTGTGACAGAAAGTCACTTTACAACATCTTACAAGCCCAAAGTGGATTTTGAAAAAAGTTTCCACGAGCGCATGTTTTGGCCGTCTCAGCCAACTGTCATGAAATATGAAAAGTAAACGTGTCTTCACTTTTCCTTCATAGCTTGAAATTGGAAGGTCTTAGAAGCTTGAAACCAAGCGCATACAACACAAAGGGCCTCAATGAGCTACTGGCCGCTCACTGGTGGCTCCAGCGCACGCGGTTCAGTCGCATCATTCACTCTGATGTGGTGTTCATGAAGTTGGGTGTTGAGGTGCATGTAGTGCATTGTGACAGAAAGTCACTTTACAACATCTTACAAGCCCAAAGTGGATTTTGAAAAAAGTTTCCACGAGCGCATGTTTTGGCCGTCTCAGCCAACTGTCATGAAATATGAAAAGTAAACGTGTCTTCACTTTTCCTTCATAGCTTGAAATTGGAAGGTCTTAGAAGCTTGAAACCAAGCGCATACAACACAAAGGGCCTCAATGAGCTACTGGCCGCTCACTGGTGGCTCCAGCGCACGCGGTTCAGTCGCATCATTCACTCTGATGTGGTGTTCATGAAGTTGGGTGTTGAGGTGCATGTACTGCATTGTGACAGAAAGTCACTTTACAACATCTTACAAGCCCAAAGTGGATTTTGAAAAAAGTTTCCACGAGCGCATGTTTTGGCCGTCTCAGCCAACTGTCATGAAATATGAAAAGTAAACGTGTCTTCACTTTTCCTTCATAGCTTGAAATTGGAAGGTCTTAGAAGCTTGAAACCAAGCGCATACAACACAAAGGGCCTCAATGAGCTACTGGCCGCTCACTGGTGGCTCCAGCGCACGCGGTTCAGTCGCATCATTCACTCTGATGTGGTGTTCATGAAGTTGGGTGTTGAGGTGCATGTAGTGCATTGTGACAGAAAGTCACTTTACAACATCTTACAAGCCCAAAGTGGATTTTGAAAAAAGTTTCCACGAGCGCATGTTTTGGCCGTCTCAGCCAACTGTCATGAAATATGAAAAGTAAACGTGTCTTCACTTTTCCTTCATAGCTTGAAATTGGAAGGTCTTAGAAGCTTGAAACCAAGCGCATACAACACAAAGGGCCTCAATGAGCTACTGGCCGCTCACTGGTGGCTCCAGCGCACGCGGTTCAGTCGCATCATTCACTCTGATGTGGTGTTCATGAAGTTGGGTGTTGAGGTGCATGTAGTGCATTGTGAAAGAAAGTCACTTTACAACATCTTACAAGCCCAAAGTGGATTTTGAAAAAAGTTTCCACGAGCGCATGTTTTGGCCGTCTCAGCCAACTGTCATGAAATATGAAAAGTAAACGTGTCTTCACTTTTCCTTCATAGCTTGAAATTGGAAGGTCTTAGAAGCTTGAAACCAAGCGCATACAACACAAAGGGCCTCAATGAGCTACTGGCCGCTCACTGGTGGCTCCAGCGCACGCGGTTCAGTCGCATCATTCACTCTGATGTGGTGTTCATGAAGTTGGGTGTTGAGGTGCATGTACTGCATTGTGACAGAAAGTCACTTTACAACATCTTACAAGCCCAAAGTGGATTTTGAAAAAAGTTTCCACGAGCGCATGTTTTGGCCGTCTCAGCCAACTGTCATGAAATATGAAAAGTAAACGTGTCTTCACTTTTCCTTCATAGCTTGAAATTGGAAGGTCTTAGAAGCTTGAAACCAAGCGCATACAACACAAAGGGCCTCAATGAGCTACTGGCCGCTCACTGGTGGCTCCAGCGCACGCGGTTCAGTCGCATCATTCACTCTGATGTGGTGTTCATGAAGTTGGGTGTTGAGGTGCATGTAGTGCATTGTGACAGAAAGTCACTTTACAACATCTTACAAGCCCAAAGTGGATTTTGAAAAAAGTTTCCACGAGCGCATGTTTTGGCCGTCTCAGCCAACTGTCATGAAATATGAAAAGTAAACGTGTCTTCACTTTTCCTTCATAGCTTGAAATTGGAAGGTCTTAGAAGCTTGAAACCAAGCGCATACAACACAAAGGGCCTCAATGAGCTACTGGCCGCTCACTGGTGGCTCCAGCGCACGCGGTTCAGTCGCATCATTCACTCTGATGTGGTGTTCATGAAGTTGGGTGTTGAGGTGCATGTACTGCATTGTGACAGAAAGTCACTTTACAACATCTTACAAGCCCAAAGTGGATTTTGAAAAAAGTTTCCACGAGCGCATGTTTTGGCCGTCTCAGCCAACTGTCATGAAATATGAAAAGTAAACGTGTCTTCACTTTTCCTTCATAGCTTGAAATTGGAAGGTCTTAGAAGCTTGAAACCAAGCGCATACAACACAAAGGGCCTCAATGAGCTACTGGCCGCTCACTGGTGGCTCCAGCGCACGCGGTTCAGTCGCATCATTCACTCTGATGTGGTGTTCATGAAGTTGGGTGTTGAGGTGCATGTACTGCATTGTGACAGAAAGTCACTTTACAACATCTTACAAGCCCAAAGTGGATTTTGAAAAAAGTTTCCACGAGCGCATGTTTTGGCCGTCTCAGCCAACTGTCATGAAATATGAAAAGTAAACGTGTCTTCACTTTTCCTTCATAGCTTGAAATTGGAAGGTCTTAGAAGCTTGAAACCAAGCGCATACAACACAAAGGGCCTCAATGAGCTACTGGCCGCTCACTGGTGGCTCCAGCGCACGCGGTTCAGTCGCATCATTCACTCTGATGTGGTGTTCATGAAGTTGGGTGTTGAGGTGCATGTAGTGCATTGTGACAGAAAGTCACTTTACAACATCTTACAAGCCCAAAGTGGATTTTGAAAAAAGTTTCCACGAGCGCATGTTTTGGCCGTCTCAGCCAACTGTCATGAAATATGAAAAGTAAACGTGTCTTCACTTTTCCTTCATAGCTTGAAATTGGAAGGTCTTAGAAGCTTGAAACCAAGCGCATACAACACAAAGGGCCTCAATGAGCTACTGGCCGCTCACTGGTGGCTCCAGCGCACGCGGTTCAGTCGCATCATTCACTCTGATGTGGTGTTCATGAAGTTGGGTGTTGAGGTGCATGTAGTGCATTGTGACAGAAAGTCACTTTACAACATCTTACAAGCCCAAAGTGGATTTTGAAAAAAGTTTCCACGAGCGCATGTTTTGGCCGTCTCAGCCAACTGTCATGAAATATGAAAAGTAAACGTGTCTTCACTTTTCCTTCATAGCTTGAAATTGGAAGGTCTTAGAAGCTTGAAACCAAGCGCATACAACACAAAGGGCCTCAATGAGCTACTGGCCGCTCACTGGTGGCTCCAGCGCACGCGGTTCAGTCGCATCATTCACTCTGATGTGGTGTTCATGAAGTTGGGTGTTGAGGTGCATGTACTGCATTGTGACAGAAAGTCACTTTACAACATCTTACAAGCCCAAAGTGGATTTTGAAAAAAGTTTCCACGAGCGCATGTTTTGGCCGTCTCAGCCAACTGTCATGAAATATGAAAAGTAAACGTGTCTTCACTTTTCCTTCATAGCTTGAAATTGGAAGGTCTTAGAAGCTTGAAACCAAGCGCATACAACACAAAGGGCCTCAATGAGCTACTGGCCGCTCACTGGTGGCTCCAGCGCACGCGGTTCAGTCGCATCATTCACTCTGATGTGGTGTTCATGAAGTTGGGTGTTGAGGTGCATGTACTGCATTGTGACAGAAAGTCACTTTACAACATCTTACAAGCCCAAAGTGGATTTTGAAAAAAGTTTCCACGAGCGCATGTTTTGGCCGTCTCAGCCAACTGTCATGAAATATGAAAAGTAAACGTGTCTTCACTTTTCCTTCATAGCTTGAAATTGGAAGGTCTTAGAAGCTTGAAACCAAGCGCATACAACACAAAGGGCCTCAATGAGCTACTGGCCGCTCACTGGTGGCTCCAGCGCACGCGGTTCAGTCGCATCATTCACTCTGATGTGGTGTTCATGAAGTTGGGTGTTGAGGTGCATGTAGTGCATTGTGACAGAAAGTCACTTTACAACATCTTACAAGCCCAAAGTGGATTTTGAAAAAAGTTTCCACGAGCGCATGTTTTGGCCGTCTCAGCCAACTGTCATGAAATATGAAAAGTAAACGTGTCTTCACTTTTCCTTCATAGCTTGAAATTGGAAGGTCTTAGAAGCTTGAAACCAAGCGCATACAACACAAAGGGCCTCAATGAGCTACTGGCCGCTCACTGGTGGCTCCAGCGCACGCGGTTCAGTCGCATCATTCACTCTGATGTGGTGTTCATGAAGTTGGGTGTTGAGGTGCATGTACTGCATTGTGACAGAAAGTCACTTTACAACATCTTACAAGCCCAAAGTGGATTTTGAAAAAAGTTTCCACGAGCGCATGTTTTGGCCGTCTCAGCCAACTGTCATGAAATATGAAAAGTAAACGTGTCTTCACTTTTCCTTCATAGCTTGAAATTGGAAGGTCTTAGAAGCTTGAAACCAAGCGCATACAACACAAAGGGCCTCAATGAGCTACTGGCCGCTCACTGGTGGCTCCAGCGCACGCGGTTCAGTCGCATCATTCACTCTGATGTGGTGTTCATGAAGTTGGGTGTTGAGGTGCATGTAGTGCATTGTGACAGAAAGTCACTTTACAACATCTTACAAGCCCAAAGTGGATTTTGAAAAAAGTTTCCACGAGCGCATGTTTTGGCCGTCTCAGCCAACTGTCATGAAATATGAAAAGTAAACGTGTCTTCACTTTTCCTTCATAGCTTGAAATTGGAAGGTCTTAGAAGCTTGAAACCAAGCGCATACAACACAAAGGGCCTCAATGAGCTACTGGCCGCTCACTGGTGGCTCCAGCGCACGCGGTTCAGTCGCATCATTCACTCTGATGTGGTGTTCATGAAGTTGGGTGTTGAGGTGCATGTAGTGCATTGTGACAGAAAGTCACTTTACAACATCTTACAAGCCCAAAGTGGATTTTGAAAAAAGTTTCCACGAGCGCATGTTTTGGCCGTCTCAGCCAACTGTCATGAAATATGAAAAGTAAACGTGTCTTCACTTTTCCTTCATAGCTTGAAATTGGAAGGTCTTAGAAGCTTGAAACCAAGCGCATACAACACAAAGGGCCTCAATGAGCTACTGGCCGCTCACTGGTGGCTCCAGCGCACGCGGTTCAGTCGCATCATTCACTCTGATGTGGTGTTCATGAAGTTGGGTGTTGAGGTGCATGTAGTGCATTGTGACAGAAAGTCACTTTACAACATCTTACAAGCCCAAAGTGGATTTTGAAAAAAGTTTCCACGAGCGCATGTTTTGGCCGTCTCAGCCAACTGTCATGAAATATGAAAAGTAAACGTGTCTTCACTTTTCCTTCATAGCTTGAAATTGGAAGGTCTTAGAAGCTTGAAACCAAGCGCATACAACACAAAGGGCCTCAATGAGCTACTGGCCGCTCACTGGTGGCTCCAGCGCACGCGGTTCAGTCGCATCATTCACTCTGATGTGGTGTTCATGAAGTTGGGTGTTGAGGTGCATGTACTGCATTGTGACAGAAAGTCACTTTACAACATCTTACAAGCCCAAAGTGGATTTTGAAAAAAGTTTCCACGAGCGCATGTTTTGGCCGTCTCAGCCAACTGTCATGAAATATGAAAAGTAAACGTGTCTTCACTTTTCCTTCATAGCTTGAAATTGGAAGGTCTTAGAAGCTTGAAACCAAGCGCATACAACACAAAGGGCCTCAATGAGCTACTGGCCGCTCACTGGTGGCTCCAGCGCACGCGGTTCAGTCGCATCATTCACTCTGATGTGGTGTTCATGAAGTTGGGTGTTGAGGTGCATGTAGTGCATTGTGACAGAAAGTCACTTTACAACATCTTACAAGCCCA
The DNA here is from genome assembly GCF_963854185.1 of Sardina pilchardus. Lineage (NCBI taxonomy): Eukaryota > Metazoa > Chordata > Actinopteri > Clupeiformes > Clupeidae > Sardina > Sardina pilchardus. The sequence goes on from NW_026910930.1 coordinate 90,510, forward strand.
AAGTGGATTTTGAAAAAAGTTTCCACGAGCGCATGTTTTGGCCGTCTCAGCCAACTGTCATGAAATATGAAAAGTAAACGTGTCTTCACTTTTCCTTCATAGCTTGAAATTGGAAGGTCTTAGAAGCTTGAAACCAAGCGCATACAACACAAAGGGCCTCAATGAGCTACTGGCCGCTCACTGGTGGCTCCAGCGCACGCGGTTCAGTCGCATCATTCACTCTGATGTGGTGTTCATGAAGTTGGGTGTTGAGGTGCATGTAGTGCATTGTGACAGAAAGTCACTTTACAACATCTTACAAGCCCAAAGTGGATTTTGAAAAAAGTTTCCACGAGCGCATGTTTTGGCCGTCTCAGCCAACTGTCATGAAATATGAAAAGTAAACGTGTCTTCACTTTTCCTTCATAGCTTGAAATTGGAAGGTCTTAGAAGCTTGAAACCAAGCGCATACAACACAAAGGGCCTCAATGAGCTACTGGCCGCTCACTGGTGGCTCCAGCGCACGCGGTTCAGTCGCATCATTCACTCTGATGTGGTGTTCATGAAGTTGGGTGTTGAGGTGCATGTACTGCATTGTGACAGAAAGTCACTTTACAACATCTTACAAGCCCAAAGTGGATTTTGAAAAAAGTTTCCACGAGCGCATGTTTTGGCCGTCTCAGCCAACTGTCATGAAATATGAAAAGTAAACGTGTCTTCACTTTTCCTTCATAGCTTGAAATTGGAAGGTCTTAGAAGCTTGAAACCAAGCGCATACAACACAAAGGGCCTCAATGAGCTACTGGCCGCTCACTGGTGGCTCCAGCGCACGCGGTTCAGTCGCATCATTCACTCTGATGTGGTGTTCATGAAGTTGGGTGTTGAGGTGCATGTAGTGCATTGTGACAGAAAGTCACTTTACAACATCTTACAAGCCCAAAGTGGATTTTGAAAAAAGTTTCCACGAGCGCATGTTTTGGCCGTCTCAGCCAACTGTCATGAAATATGAAAAGTAAACGTGTCTTCACTTTTCCTTCATAGCTTGAAATTGGAAGGTCTTAGAAGCTTGAAACCAAGCGCATACAACACAAAGGGCCTCAATGAGCTACTGGCCGCTCACTGGTGGCTCCAGCGCACGCGGTTCAGTCGCATCATTCACTCTGATGTGGTGTTCATGAAGTTGGGTGTTGAGGTGCATGTACTGCATTGTGACAGAAAGTCACTTTACAACATCTTACAAGCCCAAAGTGGATTTTGAAAAAAGTTTCCACGAGCGCATGTTTTGGCCGTCTCAGCCAACTGTCATGAAATATGAAAAGTAAACGTGTCTTCACTTTTCCTTCATAGCTTGAAATTGGAAGGTCTTAGAAGCTTGAAACCAAGCGCATACAACACAAAGGGCCTCAATGAGCTACTGGCCGCTCACTGGTGGCTCCAGCGCACGCGGTTCAGTCGCATCATTCACTCTGATGTGGTGTTCATGAAGTTGGGTGTTGAGGTGCATGTAGTGCATTGTGACAGAAAGTCACTTTACAACATCTTACAAGCCCAAAGTGGATTTTGAAAAAAGTTTCCACGAGCGCATGTTTTGGCCGTCTCAGCCAACTGTCATGAAATATGAAAAGTAAACGTGTCTTCACTTTTCCTTCATAGCTTGAAATTGGAAGGTCTTAGAAGCTTGAAACCAAGCGCATACAACACAAAGGGCCTCAATGAGCTACTGGCCGCTCACTGGTGGCTCCAGCGCACGCGGTTCAGTCGCATCATTCACTCTGATGTGGTGTTCATGAAGTTGGGTGTTGAGGTGCATGTAGTGCATTGTGACAGAAAGTCACTTTACAACATCTTACAAGCCCAAAGTGGATTTTGAAAAAAGTTTCCACGAGCGCATGTTTTGGCCGTCTCAGCCAACTGTCATGAAATATGAAAAGTAAACGTGTCTTCACTTTTCCTTCATAGCTTGAAATTGGAAGGTCTTAGAAGCTTGAAACCAAGCGCATACAACACAAAGGGCCTCAATGAGCTACTGGCCGCTCACTGGTGGCTCCAGCGCACGCGGTTCAGTCGCATCATTCACTCTGATGTGGTGTTCATGAAGTTGGGTGTTGAGGTGCATGTACTGCATTGTGACAGAAAGTCACTTTACAACATCTTACAAGCCCAAAGTGGATTTTGAAAAAAGTTTCCACGAGCGCATGTTTTGGCCGTCTCAGCCAACTGTCATGAAATATGAAAAGTAAACGTGTCTTCACTTTTCCTTCATAGCTTGAAATTGGAAGGTCTTAGAAGCTTGAAACCAAGCGCATACAACACAAAGGGCCTCAATGAGCTACTGGCCGCTCACTGGTGGCTCCAGCGCACGCGGTTCAGTCGCATCATTCACTCTGATGTGGTGTTCATGAAGTTGGGTGTTGAGGTGCATGTAGTGCATTGTGACAGAAAGTCACTTTACAACATCTTACAAGCCCAAAGTGGATTTTGAAAAAAGTTTCCACGAGCGCATGTTTTGGCCGTCTCAGCCAACTGTCATGAAATATGAAAAGTAAACGTGTCTTCACTTTTCCTTCATAGCTTGAAATTGGAAGGTCTTAGAAGCTTGAAACCAAGCGCATACAACACAAAGGGCCTCAATGAGCTACTGGCCGCTCACTGGTGGCTCCAGCGCACGCGGTTCAGTCGCATCATTCACTCTGATGTGGTGTTCATGAAGTTGGGTGTTGAGGTGCATGTAGTGCATTGTGACAGAAAGTCACTTTACAACATCTTACAAGCCCAAAGTGGATTTTGAAAAAAGTTTCCACGAGCGCATGTTTTGGCCGTCTCAGCCAACTGTCATGAAATATGAAAAGTAAACGTGTCTTCACTTTTCCTTCATAGCTTGAAATTGGAAGGTCTTAGAAGCTTGAAACCAAGCGCATACAACACAAAGGGCCTCAATGAGCTACTGGCCGCTCACTGGTGGCTCCAGCGCACGCGGTTCAGTCGCATCATTCACTCTGATGTGGTGTTCATGAAGTTGGGTGTTGAGGTGCATGTAGTGCATTGTGACAGAAAGTCACTTTACAACATCTTACAAGCCCAAAGTGGATTTTGAAAAAAGTTTCCACGAGCGCATGTTTTGGCCGTCTCAGCCAACTGTCATGAAATATGAAAAGTAAACGTGTCTTCACTTTTCCTTCATAGCTTGAAATTGGAAGGTCTTAGAAGCTTGAAACCAAGCGCATACAACACAAAGGGCCTCAATGAGCTACTGGCCGCTCACTGGTGGCTCCAGCGCACGCGGTTCAGTCGCATCATTCACTCTGATGTGGTGTTCATGAAGTTGGGTGTTGAGGTGCATGTAGTGCATTGTGACAGAAAGTCACTTTACAACATCTTACAAGCCCAAAGTGGATTTTGAAAAAAGTTTCCACGAGCGCATGTTTTGGCCGTCTCAGCCAACTGTCATGAAATATGAAAAGTAAACGTGTCTTCACTTTTCCTTCATAGCTTGAAATTGGAAGGTCTTAGAAGCTTGAAACCAAGCGCATACAACACAAAGGGCCTCAATGAGCTACTGGCCGCTCACTGGTGGCTCCAGCGCACGCGGTTCAGTCGCATCATTCACTCTGATGTGGTGTTCATGAAGTTGGGTGTTGAGGTGCATGTACTGCATTGTGACAGAAAGTCACTTTACAACATCTTACAAGCCCAAAGTGGATTTTGAAAAAAGTTTCCACGAGCGCATGTTTTGGCCGTCTCAGCTAACTGTCATGAAATATGAAAAGTAAACGTGTCTTCACTTTTCCTTCATAGCTTGAAATTGGAAGGTCTTAGAAGCTTGAAACCAAGCGCATACAACACAAAGGGCCTCAATGAGCTACTGGCCGCTCACTGGTGGCTCCAGCGCACGCGGTTCAGTCGCATCATTCACTCTGATGTGGTGTTCATGAAGTTGGGTGTTGAGGTGCATGTAGTGCATTGTGACAGAAAGTCACTTTACAACATCTTACAAGCCCAAAGTGGATTTTGAAAAAAGTTTCCACGAGCGCATGTTTTGGCCGTCTCAGCCAACTGTCATGAAATATGAAAAGTAAACGTGTCTTCACTTTTCCTTCATAGCTTGAAATTGGAAGGTCTTAGAAGCTTGAAACCAAGCGCATACAACACAAAGGGCCTCAATGAGCTACTGGCCGCTCACTGGTGGCTCCAGCGCACGCGGTTCAGTCGCATCATTCACTCTGATGTGGTGTTCATGAAGTTGGGTGTTGAGGTGCATGTACTGCATTGTGACAGAAAGTCACTTTACAACATCTTACAAGCCCAAAGTGGATTTTGAAAAAAGTTTCCACGAGCGCATGTTTTGGCCGTCTCAGCCAACTGTCATGAAATATGAAAAGTAAACGTGTCTTCACTTTTCCTTCATAGCTTGAAATTGGAAGGTCTTAGAAGCTTGAAACCAAGCGCATACAACACAAAGGGCCTCAATGAGCTACTGGCCGCTCACTGGTGGTTCCAGCGCACGCGGTTCAGTCGCATCATTCACTCTGATGTGGTGTTCATGAAGTTGGGTGTTGAGGTGCATGTACTGCATTGTGACAGAAAGTCACTTTACAACATCTTACAAGCCCAAAGTGGATTTTGAAAAAAGTTTCCACGAGCGCATGTTTTGGCCGTCTCAGCCAACTGTCATGAAATATGAAAAGTAAACGTGTCTTCACTTTTCCTTCATAGCTTGAAATTGGAAGGTCTTAGAAGCTTGAAACCAAGCGCATACAACACAAAGGGCCTCAATGAGCTACTGGCCGCTCACTGGTGGCTCCAGCGCACGCGGTTCAGTCGCATCATTCACTCTGATGTGGTGTTCATGAAGTTGGGTGTTGAGGTGCATGTAGTGCATTGTGACAGAAAGTCACTTTACAACATCTTACAAGCCCAAAGTGGATTTTGAAAAAAGTTTCCACGAGCGCATGTTTTGGCCGTCTCAGCCAACTGTCATGAAATATGAAAAGTAAACGTGTCTTCACTTTTCCTTCATAGCTTGAAATTGGAAGGTCTTAGAAGCTTGAAACCAAGCGCATACAACACAAAGGGCCTCAATGAGCTACTGGCCGCTCACTGGTGGCTCCAGCGCACGCGGTTCAGTCGCATCATTCACTCTGATGTGGTGTTCATGAAGTTGGGTGTTGAGGTGCATGTAGTGCATTGTGACAGAAAGTCACTTTACAACATCTTACAAGCCCAAAGTGGATTTTGAAAAAAGTTTCCACGAGCGCATGTTTTGGCCGTCTCAGCCAACTGTCATGAAATATGAAAAGTAAACGTGTCTTCACTTTTCCTTCATAGCTTGAAATTGGAAGGTCTTAGAAGCTTGAAACCAAGCGCATACAACACAAAGGGCCTCAATGAGCTACTGGCCGCTCACTGGTGGCTCCAGCGCACGCGGTTCAGTCGCATCATTCACTCTGATGTGGTGTTCATGAAGTTGGGTGTTGAGGTGCATGTAGTGCATTGTGACAGAAAGTCACTTTACAACATCTTACAAGCCCAAAGTGGATTTTGAAAAAAGTTTCCACGAGCGCATGTTTTGGCCGTCTCAGCCAACTGTCATGAAATATGAAAAGTAAACGTGTCTTCACTTTTCCTTCATAGCTTGAAATTGGAAGGTCTTAGAAGCTTGAAACCAAGCGCATACAACACAAAGGGCCTCAATGAGCTACTGGCCGCTCACTGGTGGCTCCAGCGCACGCGGTTCAGTCGCATCATTCACTCTGATGTGGTGTTCATGAAGTTGGGTGTTGAGGTGCATGTACTGCATTGTGACAGAAAGTCACTTTACAACATCTTACAAGCCCAAAGTGGATTTTGAAAAAAGTTTCCACGAGCGCATGTTTTGGCCGTCTCAGCCAACTGTCATGAAATATGAAAAGTAAACGTGTCTTCACTTTTCCTTCATAGCTTGAAATTGGAAGGTCTTAGAAGCTTGAAACCAAGCGCATACAACACAAAGGGCCTCAATGAGCTACTGGCCGCTCACTGGTGGCTCCAGCGCACGCGGTTCAGTCGCATCATTCACTCTGATGTGGTGTTCATGAAGTTGGGTGTTGAGGTGCATGTACTGCATTGTGACAGAAAGTCACTTTACAACATCTTACAAGCCCAAAGTGGATTTTGAAAAAAGTTTCCACGAGCGCATGTTTTGGCCGTCTCAGCCAACTGTCATGAAATATGAAAAGTAAACGTGTCTTCACTTTTCCTTCATAGCTTGAAATTGGAAGGTCTTAGAAGCTTGAAACCAAGCGCATACAACACAAAGGGCCTCAATGAGCTACTGGCCGCTCACTGGTGGCTCCAGCGCACGCGGTTCAGTCGCATCATTCACTCTGATGTGGTGTTCATGAAGTTGGGTGTTGAGGTGCATGTAGTGCATTGTGACAGAAAGTCACTTTACAACATCTTACAAGCCCAAAGTGGATTTTGAAAAAAGTTTCCACGAGCGCATGTTTTGGCCGTCTCAGCCAACTGTCATGAAATATGAAAAGTAAACGTGTCTTCACTTTTCCTTCATAGCTTGAAATTGGAAGGTCTTAGAAGCTTGAAACCAAGCGCATACAACACAAAGGGCCTCAATGAGCTACTGGCCGCTCACTGGTGGCTCCAGCGCACGCGGTTCAGTCGCATCATTCACTCTGATGTGGTGTTCATGAAGTTGGGTGTTGAGGTGCATGTAGTGCATTGTGACAGAAAGTCACTTTACAACATCTTACAAGCCCAAAGTGGATTTTGAAAAAAGTTTCCACGAGCGCATGTTTTGGCCGTCTCAGCCAACTGTCATGAAATATGAAAAGTAAACGTGTCTTCACTTTTCCTTCATAGCTTGAAATTGGAAGGTCTTAGAAGCTTGAAACCAAGCGCATACAACACAAAGGGCCTCAATGAGCTACTGGCCGCTCACTGGTGGCTCCAGCGCACGCGGTTCAGTCGCATCATTCACTCTGATGTGGTGTTCATGAAGTTGGGTGTTGAGGTGCATGTAGTGCATTGTGACAGAAAGTCACTTTACAACATCTTACAAGCCCAAAGTGGATTTTGAAAAAAGTTTCCACGAGCGCATGTTTTGGCCGTCTCAGCCAACTGTCATGAAATATGAAAAGTAAACGTGTCTTCACTTTTCCTTCATAGCTTGAAATTGGAAGGTCTTAGAAGCTTGAAACCAAGCGCATACAACACAAAGGGCCTCAATGAGCTACTGGCCGCTCACTGGTGGCTCCAGCGCACGCGGTTCAGTCGCATCATTCACTCTGATGTGGTGTTCATGAAGTTGGGTGTTGAGGTGCATGTACTGCATTGTGACAGAAAGTCACTTTACAACATCTTACAAGCCCAAAGTGGATTTTGAAAAAAGTTTCCACGAGCGCATGTTTTGGCCGTCTCAGCCAACTGTCATGAAATATGAAAAGTAAACGTGTCTTCACTTTTCCTTCATAGCTTGAAATTGGAAGGTCTTAGAAGCTTGAAACCAAGCGCATACAACACAAAGGGCCTCAATGAGCTACTGGCCGCTCACTGGTGGCTCCAGCGCACGCGGTTCAGTCGCATCATTCACTCTGATGTGGTGTTCATGAAGTTGGGTGTTGAGGTGCATGTACTGCATTGTGACAGAAAGTCACTTTACAACATCTTACAAGCCCAAAGTGGATTTTGAAAAAAGTTTCCACGAGCGCATGTTTTGGCCGTCTCAGCCAACTGTCATGAAATATGAAAAGTAAACGTGTCTTCACTTTTCCTTCATAGCTTGAAATTGGAAGGTCTTAGAAGCTTGAAACCAAGCGCATACAACACAAAGGGCCTCAATGAGCTACTGGCCGCTCACTGGTGGCTCCAGCGCACGCGGTTCAGTCGCATCATTCACTCTGATGTGGTGTTCATGAAGTTGGGTGTTGAGGTGCATGTAGTGCATTGTGAAAGAAAGTCACTTTACAACATCTTACAAGCCCAAAGTGGATTTTGAAAAAAGTTTCCACGAGCGCATGTTTTGGCCGTCTCAGCCAACTGTCATGAAATATGAAAAGTAAACGTGTCTTCACTTTTCCTTCATAGCTTGAAATTGGAAGGTCTTAGAAGCTTGAAACCAAGCGCATACAACACAAAGGGCCTCAATGAGCTACTGGCCGCTCACTGGTGGCTCCAGCGCACGCGGTTCAGTCGCATCATTCACTCTGATGTGGTGTTCATGAAGTTGGGTGTTGAGGTGCATGTAGTGCATTGTGACAGAAAGTCACTTTACAACATCTTACAAGCCCAAAGTGGATTTTGAAAAAAGTTTCCACGAGCGCATGTTTTGGCCGTCTCAGTCAACTGTCATGAAATATGAAAAGTAAACGTGTCTTCACTTTTCCTTCATAGCTTGAAATTGGAAGGTCTTAGAAGCTTGAAACCAAGCGCATACAACACAAAGGGCCTCAATGAGCTACTGGCCGCTCACTGGTGGCTCCAGCGCACGCGGTTCAGTCGCATCATTCACTCTGATGTGGTGTTCATGAAGTTGGGTGTTGAGGTGCATGTAGTGCATTGTGACAGAAAGTCACTTTACAACATCTTACAAGCCCAAAGTGGATTTTGAAAAAAGTTTCCACGAGCGCATGTTTTGGCCGTTGTGGTGGAAAATTCCACGCTCCTGGACTTCTCAACAATTAGCACTCTGGAACCAATTAACTCTAGTAAAGAAACCAATTATCACTCTGGACCAAGCATCCGAAGAAGACCACGTAGACAGAGACTTCCCAACACTGAAGATCTTTATTCACTGTATCACAATGATATTACAATCCAAACAATGTCTGAACTGCACTACCAAGCAATAGAGTGAAGGCGGCGCTACCAGCTGGTACCTCGACGAGATCGATCTGAAGTTCTGGCTGCTCTGCTCCCCCTTTTATTCTGTTCAGAAGCGCCTCCTTCTGAGACGTCACCAGATCGTGTTTTAGCCAATCAGAAAGGCGGAGGAGCAAGAGGATCCAATCATAATGGTGGAAGTTTCACCCTCCTCCATTTTTAAAGAATACGAGCACACCTCTCATTAGGTCACTATGTTGAGTCATGGTTGTTTGTGCTCTTTTGCTATAGTTTGGGTTTTCTGGTTCTTTCCAGTTTTCCAGTTTGCATCTGTTTTACCCTTTCAACCAGCTGGCACATTGCCCTCACTCCTGCTTGAGTGGAAAGTCCCCTTTCCCCTATTTCACTCTGATCCAGCACATGTCCGTACATGCCTATACATGTTGTTTCATGTTGTTTCATGTTGATCCTTTTCTTATGAGTATATGGCATTAAAGGTTATTAATGTATCTTACCACTATGTATTATTTAAACAATAGTAAATGGAAAAAACACCACATATTCCCCCCTTTGAGGCTAAATTAGCCTCACCTATGAATTATGCAGCGAAGCAGATTGAAACATATGGGCGTGTCGTGAGCTATTATATAGCCACGGTACCCTATGACTAGTGGCACATGAGCATGTTAACTCTAAACAATAAACACACCACTTAAGTAGTTCCTATGCAATGAGCATGTAAGTACATATGTGAGTATACAAATAAAGGAAAATGAGTATATAACTGAGTATATAGGTGTGACTATGTGAGTGCATTTATATGTAGAGTAAAATGTCCAGACAGAGCGACAGAGGAGACCAATCGTTACTATAAATATAAGGCTAGGGCCCGAGACGGTTTTCGCCCCTAGGGTAACCACCAGACATGATTCCCTAACGCCTACGGGTCAAACAACCCAATGTAAACGCAACGGCCACCATGCCAAATAGGAGATATATAGCAACGTGCTTGGTTCTGCCACTAGGCCTTGTCTTCGTGTACGTAATAGTAATAGATCATATACAGACTGCTTGCGAGACACCAGACATTGCTGGCCGTCGAGCCTTCCCCGTACACTGACCCAACCCCCTTTGTTGACACCTAGATCAGGTGCGAATTGATCCCTTCCGGACCACGTGTGCGTTACTGGCCGCAAGTATACACCACACTGGGGTGGGGCGCTTGTGACGACCTACCCTGCCTTAGGTTGCCCCTGCTGGCCATAAGGGTCTTACCCGTCGTTGGATATCGCCTGGGCCACTCACCCCGCCACGCCCTTCGGGCGGGCCCAGGGGTGGTCTGTGACAAATGGGGCAAGGCTACAGACATCATGAACAAGCAGTACTGTCATGGGCAAGCATCTATCCAAGTTTTTGTCCTAACGTTGGATGGCCTTGCAGGTGAGGGCTAATCCTCTATTATACTAAGTTACCTATGCTAAGCGTGTATGCCTTATGGGCGACATTGTGTCAAGCCACAGCCTTGATTTTGACCTTGTCTTGTCTCCATCGCTCGGTGTGGACTGGTATGTGTCTTTGCAGTTACCTGTTAGCGTACGTGTGTGTGTATGCGTAAGTTCCAGTGGGCGTATTTTATGTCAGAAAAACCTTAAATTCCCAAGCTCTCCCATTCAGGAGACGGCCACGGTGGGGGTGGGGGATAGCCGGCCCCACCCTCCTTCTCGTAGTCAGGCAATACGAGCATCTCGTATTCCTCCCCCATTCCCTGGACGAGGAATTGTTTGGCAATTGCCTTAGAACAGACCCTACTGCAACATTGCGTGATACAGCAGAATAGCCCCACTACTAGGGCTATTCCCAGCAATACTTTCAGGAGGAACGCCACTATAGTTCCCCCTATTGACCCGAAAGTGTCCCTAAACCATTGGCCCACGGAATCAAAGAAGCCCGTTATGCCCGTCATATCCGGAAGTTCGAACGTAGGCTCTTTTCCTGAAATGGAGTGGGCCTCCGTACTTAGATTCTTAAGTCTTCCTAACGCGTTGTTGAAGTCTGCAACTTCGTCGTCTGGTCCTGGGATGTATGTGCAGCAGGAATCCTTTCCCACGATTGCACACACGCCACCGTCTTTGGCTAATATCCAGTCCACAGCCATTCTTGTCTCCATGGCCATTCTTGCTGTGGCATTCAAGCGGCGTTCCATTGCATCCATTCTGCGGCCCACGGCAGTGAATGTATCTATAGAAGTGTTCATGAACCGCAAATAGTTGTAATTGATCATATTGATCCAGTATGCATTTTTCGTTGCTGCTATGGATGGTCCGATCCACCAGATGGCGGCTTCGAGTCCCGCCATCACTTCATCTCGTACTTTAAATTCCTTGGGAATTTTCTTAGGCTGACCGAATTGGTCCAGATACACCTCTCTTTTTCTTCTTTTTGGTGGCCCTGTTACCGTTGGGGGTCGTTTGGAATCCTTCTCATTCCATGGAATGATGTGAGTTCGCTGGGCTAGCTCCACCTTAGCGCACATTCCTCGCCATAGTTTTGGTAGGGTGTTACGTATCCCCCACTTCCTTCCGCAGGCCCACCATGAGCCTTCCACTGGGATGTCCTGGCCCTCCATAAGTAGGAACGTGCTCACGTCCTTTTTGGGCTTAGTGCCGTCACTCCTCTTTTGTAGGTGGAAGTCATAAGGATGCTTCGAGCGGACCCATTTCGTCGCACAGAGTCCTTCAAACATCCCTACGTCTTCTCCTACACCTATGGGCCATTTCAGTTCCGGGGAGCCCCCCAGAGAGATGACGTCTTCTGGTTTCGGGACCCTTTCGTTAATCTCAGCAGAGTACTTTACCATATCTTGATCGGTTAGGTTGGATATGGTGAGTTCACCAGATGTCAAGTTCAACATTGTTCGTCCTTTGAAGGTTCCATAATACATCACTTCTCCAGGTTCCTCGACTCGGGGATCGTGCGTGGCGACAAGGTTCCATCGTACGTCACTTTTTCCCTTGACCCTCCACCTAATGCTCCTAATTGGGCCGTGTCTTCCTACAGGGGAGAGAGTAATATTTCCAGATACATTTCCAGGCAGCATCCCGCCCTCTTGAACTACCTCTCCTCCTTTCCACATGCTTTCAAAGCATTCGAACTGTACTCCTTCCGGTATCTCATAGGACCAGTGAGTCTTTTTCATCGTTCTGAACCCCATGCTTGGGTATTCCCGTCTGCATTTTTCCGAGTTGTTCATGCGCTGCTCGTATCGTCCCGTTGTCATATCTAGCCCACGCCATTGGCTGCCTCCCATGTACATGTAGCATTTGAATGGGGACCATAAAGCATTTGCAGGCGGGTTTCCTTCAGGCGGGTAGTCCTCTTCGAGTTTGGCGGATGCTGGTACGATTGTTATTTTGGGCCTGATTGCCGAACACACATAACAATGTCCTTCAGGGTGTATCGACTTTCCAGTGAATTCAGCCCACTTCATCCAGGCATTGTTTTCGAAGGCCTCATAGGTGTTGCTGAGCGACCTCTTCCGTCTTCCTTTACCCTGTTCTAAGGGTGTCAGCGTGCTTTCTGGGGGAGCCCGCGTACTATTGGTTACAAGTGTGCCCCTTATGTTAGGCGTGTCTTTTGTGATTATATATACATCGTCTCCTGACCCTTCGCTGTACATAATCATTGTCCCATCATACCCTTCAAGGGTACTTCCTGATTTGTTAGTTGGTCTGTTATTCAGTTCTTTGTACATTGTATCATTCAGTCTTTGTTTTTCTTTTGGACGAAGAGGCAGGGAGCCTCCTCTCTGTCCTCTTCCTTTATTCTTCCTATTCCTCGTCTCCTTCGCTTTCTGGGTGTGGAGGGAACCATTCACCTTCGTATGGGTCTTCGTAGTTACCCCAGTCTCTTCCAGGATAGTTATACCGGTAGAGTTCTGTGTCTTCTTGCCCAGCGCCTTCGCTGGTGTCTGGGTATCTGTAGCTAACGTAGGGGCCACTCCGAGAGGGGCGGTCTCGGTTGGGTGTCTTTCCAAGAGGGCTGAGTAGGGGGGGAAGGGGTTTGTAGGCCAAGACATCGTCAAGGACGTCCTGGACCTCGGTTCGTTGCGTCGTGCTGTCCATCCTCGGTTCTTCCTCAGCTGGGACACTGGTACTGGGGCGAAGGTCTTCCCAGTTGATAGTGCCGTAGTCCTCGTAGTATGGGGGTAGTCCGTGGGAGAAGGGTGGCGCTGCTTCTTCTTCCCTCCTCTGCGGCCCTTCCTCGGCTTCGGCGTAGCCTCCTTCGTCAGGCGTGGTGGCTGAGGAGTCGGTTGTGGAGCTGTCCGTGTAGTCAGCGGCGGGGCGTGCTGCTGCTCCTCCAGATACCTGGGGTTGGGAAGCGGTTTCAGCCTTGGGTGGTCGCCGCTCGCCAGGCCCCATCCTGCAGCTTGGTCCTGCTTGGTTCTCATCAGCGTCACCACCTGTAGAAACAGATAGGGGAGAGAAAACAATATCCCTCCCAGGCACACCAGGCCCAGGGCCATGATCAGGAGCCGGCATTGTCCTCCTCGTCGTACTCCCACTCGTACTTGGTTCTCCCCTGGGCGGCCCACCACCATCATCCTCCCCTGGGGGGCTTGGGGGTCTCCCATCTCCGTCGTCGCCTTCCGGTTCTCCTGCTTCTCTCGGTGGAGGTGCCCTGTAACAAGAGTTAAGGTGATACCACAAATCTGACCCCTCAACCCTTACCGACCTGGGAGTGGTGTGAGTCACTTTGTATGGTCCCTCTGCCCTGGGGTCGAGGCACGATCTCTTGAACACCTTTAGGTACACCCAATCTCCCACCTGTATGGGTCCCCTTTCCGCCTCTCTCTTCAATCTCTCCTCCCTCTTCCGTTGTTCCTTGTAAATTGCCCTGTGAACTTGAGAGAGTTGTTTAATGTAGTTGCCCACCTCTCCCTCTAGTATTGCTAGAGGGGGTCGCCCATCCGTATGGTATCGTGGAGTGGGCATTGCCCTTCCCGTCACCATCTCGTGTGGTGTCAGGAAGGTGGTTCGATTTTTCTCACAACGCATTTTCATCAGAGCAATGGGCAGTGCATCCACCCAATTTAGCCCTGTATGCTGGCAAATTTTGCAAATTTTGTTTTTCAATGTTCCATTTGCTCTTTCTACCATTCCTTGGCTCTGGGGGTGGTAAACGCACCCAAAGCGAGTCATGATCTGTAGTTTTTTAGCAATTTCCCTCCATGTGTTAGCTGTGAATGCTTTGCCATTGTCACTGCTTATTGTCTCTGGAATGCCAAACCTGCTAATCACTTCCCTTGTGAGGAAGCGAATGACAGTTGCCTCATCCTGCCCAGTGGTTGGACAGGCTTCCACCCACCTTGAGTATCGACATACTATAACCAAGACATGTTTGAACTTCCTAACTGTTTTGCCCATGTCAATGTAGTCCATCACTAAGTGTTTGAATGGGCCGTCTGGGAGTGGGATGTGTCCCAGAGGTCTTGGTCCTATGCCTTTTCGTATGTTATGTCTTGCACAGGTGTCACAATTTCTGAGTACAAAACTAACACGATCCTGCAGTAGTGGTGCCCAGAACCCCATATTAAGGATCTGATCCTTGACCTCCCCCCTTGCGCAATGATCAACGTCATGCGCATCCTGAATGAGGAAATCTAGCAGCCGGTTCGAGGCCACCACTCTGCCGTCATGGGCCCTCCATAGGCCGTCCCTATCCTGTGCCGCCCCCCTGTCTCGCCACCTCTGCTTCTCAAAGTGGGGGGCATTCTCCTGCATTTCCTTAATTGTGTCTAGTTGGTGTATGGGATTGAGTATAACTACTCTCACCTCATCTCCCCCTGGCATTGCTGCTGCAGCTGGGACCATCATGCGCCCCACCTCAATGGCAGGAGCCTGTAGTGCCATGTTTTTGTTCTGCTGTAGTACCAACTTATCGTATGTCATGATCCGATCCATCAGTCCCGCCGGGTACCTAGTGGCACAGGGCGCATCCCAACAGATAGGGCAGCTTGCCCTCTGACATAGGGCACAGCAAGAGGGGTCTGGCTGGTGGTGATGCTCGGGGTCGTACCACTGGGAGCACCACAGGCACTCCATGTAGGGATAGGGGCAGGGGGCGGGGCATGGCATTGGCCGTGGCCACGTGCCATGGCCTACTCTGCTGAGCATTACAGTGTGAGGTTCATTCTCCTGAGGGGGCTTTGGAGCCTTGTTCTGAAGCCTAGCCTGAAAAGCTGCTTCCTTTGCATCCTCATCTGCCTTTGCATTACCTAGGGTAATATGGTCCTGGCCCTTACAGTGTGCTTTGCATTTGCATATTGCTAACCGTGTCGGTCGCATCATAGCTGCTAGGAGTAGCTGTATTTGTTCAAGATGTTGGATAGGTCCTCCATCTGATTTTTTGAAACCTCTCTGTTTCCATTGTGCCCCATGCACATGGCAGACGTTATGTGCGTAGGCACTGTCTGTGTGTACTGTTGCTTCCTTTCCTGCTGCAAGTGAGCACGCTGCTGTAAGAGCTTTGAGTTCTGCCAACTGGGCAGAACATGGTTGTACGCATGGTTCGCACATGACTGTGACGAAGTCTTTTGGTCCTAGCATTTGCACTACACTGAACCCTGCATGTGTTTTGTTGTCATAGTTGTGACTAGATCCGTCCACAAAATAGGTAACTCCCTCTGACAGGGGTTCACTCTCTAGGTCTTCCCTAAGTTTAGAGAACGCTATTGAGTCCGTCACGCATTCATGTGGGCTGCCTTCATACTCGAGCGGTATGAGGTCAGCTGGGTTTCCGGCGGTGTCGCATGTTTTTATCGTGACGTCAGGACAGAAGGATAGGTTGTAGTATTTGAGCTGTCTTTGTGGAGTTAGGCAAAACTTTCCCTGTTCAGCTAACTGGGCCACTGCATGGCTGGTGTAGATTGTCACAGGCCAACCCATTGTTATGCCAGACGCTTTGACATAAGCTAAGTATGCCGCCTCTAGTCCCTGAAAACATGGTGGGTAGCCTTGTGCCACCGCGTCCAGTTTAGAGCTGTAGTATGCTACTGCTTGCTTCCGTTTTCCATGGCACTGTGCTTGAGAGACGATGGCTGCCATGTACGCATCCTGTCCTGGTTCCTTCTTCACTGTCACATACAGATGGAAAGGCTTGTTGTAGTCGGGTAGCGCCAGTGCTGGCGCCCTCTGCAGCTCTTTCTTGATTCTCTCAAAGGCCTCATCTCCATCTAGAGCCCATGTGACTCGATTCTTGAGGCTGCTGGTCCCTGCTCTGACAATCATAGAACGTAGTGGAGCTATCTTTTGTTCATAGCATTCCACCCAGTCACTGCTAAACCCTATGAGACCTATGAATGACATCATCTGTCTCACTGTGTTTGGTTTTGGGGCCTTGGTGATGGCCTCAATGTGTTCTGGGGCAATGCCCTTGTGTCCATGGGTGATCAGTCGCCCCAGGTAAATGACCTGGGGCTGTGCAAATTGCAACTTCTTCCTTGACGCCTTGTACCCCCCTTCGGCCAAGACGGTTAGTACAAGGACGGTGTCTTTCTCACATGTTTCCTGGTCTGGTGAACATAACAAAATGTCATCCACGTATTGTAGGATCGTACTTTGGCATTTGACATGTTTCAGATCCTCCTTCAAAGCCTGGTTAAAAATGTGTGGGCTGTGTTTCATGCCTTGTGGGAGGCGTGTGTATTGGAATGTTTTCCCTTGGTATTGGAAGGCAAAGAGCTCTCTGCTGTTTGGTGCCACCCTTATGGTGAAGAATGCCTGAACCAGATCAATGGCAGAGAACACTGTTGCATCCGGTGGGATGTTGGTCATCAATACATTGGCGTGCGGAACGTCTGCTGGGTAGTCTTCAATCCGTTCGTTCACAGGCCTGAGATCCTGTACCATTCGCCATCTTACTCCATCTGCTTTCAGTACTGGGAAGATGGGCGTGTTGCATCTCGCCCTCGGGACTTCCTCTAGAACTCCCGCCTTCAGCAGCTCCTCAATCGTTCCTCTGATTCCTTCTGCTGCTTCCGGTGATATTGGATACTGTGGCTGAAACGGCAGTGTGGCCCCTGGTTTTAGTCTGAACTCCACAGGGCTTGCTGATTTGACCAGCCCTATGTCTCCGTCTCCCTGGGACCACACTGAAGGTGGGACTTGCCCTAGTATCCTGTTGGTTCTTTCCTCGGTTGTCTCTGTCACTTCCTGTATTAGCATCATTTTCCAAGACCGTCGGTATTCCTCCTGTTCCGCGCAGTCGCTCACGTACCTTTTCCAGTCTGGGTCAGATATGGTGAGAGGTACATGATTCTTCTTATCCCAGCATTTGTATCCTGCTCCTCCTATCAGGCCATGCATGCAGTACGGGTTACCGTATGGACAGTTTTTTACATAGGGTATGTTGGCCACATCCTGCAGGGTCTGCTCCTGCTCTGTTAGCTCCTGTTCCTCTGCAACAGGCTCTGGCCCTGTAAGAGGTGTTGAGTCTTTCTTTGAGCGCCATGACAGATGCTGCTTGTATGTTTCCCATTCAATATCTTCACTGCTGAAAGGCTTGTGTCGCGTCTTGTCCCAACACCGTCGTCCTGCTCCTGGGAACAATCGCCACAAGCAGAATTCATTTCCGTATGGGCATCCCTTTACGTAGGGCACTTCCTTTTGTTCTTGGCATTCTGCTTCTGTTATCTCAATCACCTGCGGGACGCCCCACACCGTGATTGGGTTGTCCAGTTTTATTCTGAACATTGGGCCGCTTCCGGGATCGATGGCTGTTTGGAATCGGTCGTTCATGGTGTATTTCCATTTAGCACATCTGGCCCTAAGCATTGCTGGGCCCATTTGTCTCGATCTGTACCCTACTGCCACTCTCAGGGTAATGTGGGGCATTGTTCCAGGCATGTCAAAGTGTATGCCCATGTCCCATCCTTCAACAAATTTCACTTGTGCAGCCACTCCTTCCTTGGCTACTATTATTGCGTGTATGTCCATTGGAATGCGTTTCCACACACCCACTTCCTTGTTCCATTTCTCTTCTCTTTCCTCATTGGGTGTCGTGTCGAATTTTACTGTACAGTGGAGAGGGCACCTTGGTGTCCTCAGGCGGCCATGGAGGTCGCTGATTTGGTGTCCATATTGTGCAAAGATTCTTCGTTCCAGGTCTGGTTCCAATTGTCCAATCCAATAGACCTGTTGGATGTCGTTTTGTGGGGGTTCACTTATCATCAGGGCCATTTGTGTGGCCAATCCTGTTATCTCCACTCCATGGGGAGAGCATTCGATTTGGAGTTTTAGGTTGCACAGGGCGTCTCTTCCTAGTAGGTTAACAGGCGTATGCTCTGCTACTAGGACTGGTATTCTAATTTCCTTATCTTCGATTCGAATTGACACTGGTATCGTCATTGGAATGAGCTGCGTTTGTCCCGAAAAACCCACTGTCTTCATAAACTTTCCTGAAGATCTGGGGAGGTGTTGGGCATCTTTTGGGTGAAGACAAGTGTACGTTGCTCCTGTGTCTACTAAACATTTAACTTCTTTGCCCTGTATTAGAACCTGCAGCATTGGTTCCTTATCAGCTCCCCTCGTTAAGATGGGAAACTGACCCTCCCCTGGGTTTTCTGGGCCTCGTCAATTTTGGTAGAAGCCTCCCCCGTAGGGAGAGACTTGCATCTGTCCCTGTGGTTGGGCTCCTCCCTGAGTTTGTCCTTGCTGCGGTGGCATTGCACCACCTTGGCCTCCTCCTTGACCTCCGTTTTGGGGTCTGTTTCGGCAGTCCCTTGAGATGTGTCCTTCACCCCAACACACCCAGCACCTATTATCCATTGGCTGGTTTCGATTTTGCTGTCCTCTTCCATAGCCTCCTCCTCTTCCTTGTCCATATCCTCCTCGACGAGGCCCTCCACGGCCTCTTGGTGGGTACCACTGTTGCTGTGGTTGCTGCTGTCCTTGTCCGTACCATCCCCCTGGTCCCTGTTGTGTGGGCATCATTGGTGGCACTGGTTGGGGCTGCTGCATGACCACAGGTTGCTGTATTACTGGTGCTGCCATCTGTACTGGTGCTGGAGTTGGAGCTGGCATTGCTGGGGCTTGGACCGCTGGCATTACTGGAGCTTGTGTGGCTGCCTTCTTTGAGCCTTTTACCTCCTGGATTTGCATTTGGGTTAGTTTTCGCAGGGCCTCCTTTTCCTGCTGTTCTTTCTTATCCTCCCCTTGTCTGTACAGAGTCACGTGGTGGGCGACTGCCTGCCTAAATTCGTCCTTTGTCATGCAGGCCCACCTCCAGTCATTCTCCAGTTGTGTTTTTACTGGTCTTGGCAGTGCATCCATTACTGCCTGCCTGAACTGTACTGTGGTTGCGTACGTTTCTTCCGGCCTCTGTTCCATTCTGGCCGTCCAGTCCTGGGCTGCCTTTTCCACAAAGGATGCTGGATTTTCACTGTCTTTGAGTTTTTCCACATGGACAGCTGTGGGGCTGTACTGATTAGGGTAAGCTGCTCTCAAGGCCTTCCATATCGCATTTCGATGCTGGTCGAATCTGTCTTCATCTGTACGAGGTGTCAACATCAGTCTACCCAAGTTCTCGCGCTCCAGCACTGTCGCGGTCTCGGCTTTGCCCAATATCATGCTGAGTACATATTTGATGTCTCCCACAGCCAGGGTTCTCCCCTGGGTTTCATTTTCGAAATGCGTAATCCATCTGCCGGCCCCTTCGTGTAACACTGGGAGCCTTGCCAAGAGACCACTCACGTCTGAGTGGGCCCATGGCTGGTAATGGGAGTTGATGCCCTTGTATATTAAGGGCGCCATTATGGATGTTTCTTCAGGGTCTGACTCTTCTTGGACTTCTTCCAATGTTCTCCCCTTCTTTCTGACCCTTTCCTTCTCCTTTTTCCTTTCTCTTTCCATCTTTTCCAGCTCTTTCCTGCTCTCTTTCAGACTTCTTTTCACTCCTTCTTCGATTTCGTCCAGTCCTTTCTTCATCCCTTTCCGAATTTCTCCTATGCCCTTTTCAACTCCTTTCTTGACTTTGTTGATTCCCAGCAGTCCCTTGGTTATCATTCTGGGTGGAATTAGCATTGGGCACACCTTTACCACGAATCCTTTGTTTCTACAGTTCTTTTTCATGCCTTGGTGGATCCTTAGGCCCTGCATTCCCTTACATACCCGGTGACAGCCTGCACATTCCTTTTCGTTCTGTGTTGACTCGTTCAATTCCTCGAGCGAGTCTTCCAGCTCACCATAACGTTTCCTCATGTGTTCTGCCCTGCCTTCGTCCCCTTCCTCTGTCGCTGTGTAGTAAGCCTTGCTCACCTCGCCCATGGTTTGTTCGAGGTTATTCAGGGTTCTTTCCGCCTCTTCCTGTATTTCCCTCGAAACGTCGTCTTCTTCACTGTCTTCACTTCCTTCTGCACTCTCACTGTCACTTGCCACCTGGAATCTTACCTGGCATTCCCTCTGTTTCTTTTCTTTCCCCTTGTCCTTCCCTCCTAGGGTCCTCCCTTCTATTTTTCCTCTGGCATGACTTCTGGTTTTCCTTTGCTGGGGGACTTCCTCTTCCTCCTCTTCCCCTCCAGGGGTCCACTCCTCTTGACCTGTTATTTTCTTTGTAGACTCAGAGGAGGCTCCTTTTAGTTTGTCCTCTTCTTCTTCACCTTTTCTCTGGATGCTGATTTCCCCCAGGGTTTGCTGTACTTCCTCCTTTACCTTCTTGAGGAATTCTTCCCAGTCCTGTCTGTATTCCCTGTATTCCTTAGTCTCACCTAGGCTCCCTTCCCTTTCTGCCCATCTTTCCAGTGGGTCTATTTCAGCCAGTATGTGGTGGGCTATTTCCTCTTTTTTCTGTCCCCGAGTCATGGGACTTCTTAGTTCTGTCAGTTTCTGCTTTATCCGTGTTCTTCTTCTTTCACAATCTTTCTCAATCTCTTTCTCTTGCTTCCTTATCCTTGGGTCTTCTGATTCTCCTTGTTCTCCTTCCTCTTGTGTTTTCTGCTGGTGAGTTTCCCCTGCCTCCCCTTTTTCAGCGTAGACTTGATTCAACCGCGCGGTGGCTTCTTCCTCAGCCGTTTCCAGGAATTTCAAGTAGGGTGTCATATTCTGGCCCTCTCGCTTCTCCCTGGGTATTGCTTCTTCTATCTTATCCAGGATGCGGCAGGCCAGTTTCTCCTTCTCGTGTCCTCTTAGGTCTCCCAATTTCCTCAGGCTCTGTCTTAGCCATTCTTCCTCTTTTTCACACAGAAGGCTCTCGCTTTCCTCCGTTTGTTCTTTAAGGGCTCCTTCTCCTGCATGTGGAGTGCTTGCGCAGCTCACTCCCTTTTCCCATCTTGGCCCCCCTCTCCATTCTTTACTCACTCCTCCTGACGCTGCTGCATGTTCTTCCCTCGTCACTCCATTCTCACTTGCTCCTCCCCCTGGGAATCCAACTATTATGGGGGTGGAGGGTGACTCTGGTGATGACGGCTGGGACGCCTGGGGTGACCCCTGTGGAGATCCATGAGGGCTGATCCTCCTCAGCTCCAGTATCCTCATTGCTTCCTCCATTACCTCGTCACGGGATCCTTTCATTATGATCTCTCTCAGCATCAGGGCTGCCTGTATTGCGGGGAGCGTGGGGCTCCCGACTTCTTGGACTGCTTGCAGTGTTGGAGCGTATGGACCCCCTGCTTTGATATGTCTGATTGCTTCCTGTAGGCTTGGAACTTCTGGGTACAGCCTTTTTGTGTCAGAATATGGCGGTGGTCTTTCCTCCAATGGTGGTGCCTCTGGAGCTAGGGCTGGATCCTGTGATGTCACTTCCTTCTGGGTTGGTTGTGGATAGTGCATCTTCTCTTTTTCTCCTGGGTTTGACACATGGTCAGGAGGGCTCTGCTGATCAGCCTTCTCCTTTCTTCTCTGCTCGGCTATTTTTGCGAAGGCTTCCCATACTTGGAGCTCAGTTTCCCTCTTTTTTCTCCTTTCCTCTCCTTTCTTGCTGCTTTTGTAGTTCATGACCTTTTCTCTCATTTGGGTCAGGACTATAGGGTCGAGTGTTCCCCTTTGCGGCCACGGGGAGGCGTCTGATTTTGTCCGGCTGGCCCATTTCTGGCTTACCTTCTCAATTTCTGGTTTTGCTATCTTGTTCTCCCTTACCACCTCCTCCAGTGGAGTCGGCTGTCTGGTTGTCATTTTGTTGACTCTCTTTGTTTTTCTTTGCTGATTTTCACTGTTCTTCAGGATCTGCTTTGTCACTTCCTTCCTTGGGTTCCTGATCCTTGCTTTCTCTCAGTTCTGGATATGACACCCACGTGCGGATGTTGGGGTGTTCCACTTCTTCCCACTCGGGCAACTCCCCTGGCTCTTCTTCCTCGGGCACGTTGAACCCTCCTCGTCTGGGGTAGCGCTTATACTTGTATGTTCCTTCCTGGACCTCCTTTATGATGCTATCTGCAGTGTGTATAGAGCCTTCTCCCCTGTTCAGGCCTGGGATCCACCCAGTACGGCTCCCTGGGACCCAACCTCGGCGTATGGCTTCCTCTACTTCCAAAGGGTCTGTTTCTCCTTTGTGGTATCGTTCTAGGGCAGTGTTAATATCTTTATATAGGAGATCTAATTTCCTTTCTTCTTCGTATTCCTTCTGGTATATTTCGTGATGTAGTTTGTAATACTCCTCCTCCACTATGCGCATATGGTTGTGTCTCTCTCTCTGGGCGACACTGTCAGCCTTGTACTTGCAGCAAATGTTTTTTTTATCCTCTTCTAGCTCAGCCTGGTGGTGTTCTTCTTCTACTTTATTTCTTCGTAGCTGCTCGGCGAAGCTCTCGTAGCGCGCCTCTTCCTCTTCTGAGCTGTCTTGCTCTTCAGGCTCTTCAAAGCAGGCCCAATCTGGGTACAGGTCTCCTACTGTGTATAGGACGGCGTCTATCAGGTAGCTCCAACTCTGACAGTGAGCAGGAAGTGACACTCTTCCTCCTGCAAAGTGTTCCCCTTTTTCGTTTGTGGCGTGTAATCTCCACCTCGTCCCTGTTCCCTGAGTAATTTTTAATGTCCACTCCCTTCTTTGTTCGCTTTCTGCCATACGCTTCCTATATTTATCTTATGTTGCTTCTGATTATGTTATTTTATTTATTTGTTTATTCTTTATGTTTTACCTTTTTTAGTTTTATTTAGTATTGTTTCACTATGTCCATACACACTCCTGATTCAAAGATATAGGCTCTCTCTACCAGCCGTGCTACTATCTGTGTAAGTTCTGCGTAACTGTTGCACACATGTATCTCGCAACAAATATCTGCGCTATTCCCTATCATCAATTGCCACTTTCCTCCTGGTAGTCGGGCGAATACTATGGACCACTTATCACTCAGGTCCATGTATTATAGTTCCACAATTATATTTTGGTTGTTTTTGTTATCTTGGTTGTGTTTTTCTTTCTTTGTCCACTAGATGTCCTTCTGTCCTTATTTTATGTCGCCTAAGGGGTGTGTGGGCGTGTAGTTCCCCTTTTCCCCCGCTTTGGCCGTGTCTTTTATTCTGTATGTGTGTGAGACTCCTGGTGCTTTGTGGACGTATTTCCTTTTTGTCTCTATTTCCTTGTTTTCCTAATCTGAGGTAAGTCCTAGTTTTTTTTTTACAGGCAACGTTAGTGGTCTAGCTGTTTCTTCTGTGTCGTCCTGACTGCCCTTTTCCAGTTCAATGTAGGCCTTAACCCCTTCGTATGTTTTAAAATTTATGTTGAAATCTGTGCCTGTGTCTCGATCCTTCACTTCCACGAGGTACTTGCTACCCTTTTCAGTTGTTTTTTCAGTGACGGTGATGGTTTTTGCCTTAACTTGTATTTCTACACTCCCAGTATTTATAAATGCCTTCATATATATTTATAAATGCCTTTATATATGTTTCTTTTGTTCCAAGCTATGTGTTTCTTTGGACTGTATGCGAGTAAAGAGGAAGGGGGCCACTTCTCCCTTTCTCTGGGTAGTCAGCCAGCTCACTTCCTGTTTTCTGTGTCTGCTTTTAATAACCTTCAGACTAAGGCTCTGATTTTTCTTTACTTCTTTATTTTATTTTGCAGTTTTAACATTCAGCAATTATTTTCAAAAATGTCGTATTTATTATTTTATTCAAGCCAACAGCTTATTGATTATATACTTTATTCAGCAAAGCGGCTGTATTACAACTTATTTTGCAAAGCACCTGTAAGGTCTTATCAGGCCCACCACTTTCTGGCTCTCTTTCCCTGTTCTGCTCTAACTCTCCTCCCACGCTTTCTGCTCTCAGGCTGCAGTCTGAACAGTTGCTCAACTACAGGTTGGAACTTGTATCCCACAAACTGAGAGGCGTGTTGGATCACCTCCTGCACTACTAATGGCTCCGCACCTGTAAGGAGTTTGGACGAGATTGTTCCACTTTTCTCCACTACTATCGTGTCAACCTGAAATCCCCCTTGGTGTGGCTGACAAATTGTTATTTCTAACACCTTCTCTATACACCTTGGCAATGGGCGGGATGTTCTTGGGTCTGGCCGTCGCCACTCACTAGAACGCCACTCCGTCCACAAGGACCTCTCTCTCTCTCGGTCGTCTGGGACAGTTGGGGAGTAGTCTTCTGGCTCTGGGGGTCTATAGGGGTGTTGTTCTAACTCGTCCTCGCGTTCCTGCTCAAAATCTGGGGTCTTTGGGGAGTAGATCTTTTCTGAATAGGGGCTATAAGTATCTGGGGACTGTCCTTTCCTCTCGTACCCAGAGTTGTGACTGCTATTCCAGCTGCAGCCTACGTCTGAAGACTGAACTATCTCTTCCTCTTCCGCCTCAGACTCTGACTCTTGTTCCTCTCTGTTTTCACTGTCTGTCACCGGGTCTGCTAAGTCTGATGCTTCTGTCTCCCCTCCTATCTCTATCCACCCTGGATCCTGACTAAACCCACACTTCCACTGCTCCTCTCCCTTTTCTCCTGTGGTTCTTTTAAAGTAGATCTTTGGGGGTGGCTCTTTTATTTGAACATGGGGACACTCCTGTCTAGTAAATGGATCACCTTCTGCTTCCCAGAAAGCCCCTTGATTGAACGTTAATATTTCTATCAACAGGTTTACATCTAATGCGTGTGATGTCTGTAGCGATTGGACCACTGCTCCCACTGCTGCTTCTATGGATGTGCACTTTTTTCCCAGTTCCTCTATGTAGACCTCTCGCTGGTTTCCCAAGCTTTCCACAATCCTCAGTGTGTGTGTGCACTCTGGCATCTACATGGGCCCACGCCCCACAACAGAAACAAGCAAAGATGGTATGCACTCAGTATTTTACCCAATTATCAAACAGTTTAGAATAAAAAATATTATGTTCATGCCTCTTGTATAGCTCGCAGCTATTTTTCACGGTTTAGTCGCACTTCCCGTTTTCTCTGTCGCACAGAGTTAACACCTTTTAATATGCAGCTGTATTTACATTCAGCTATCACACAAAACCACCATAAGTGTCGCACACTTTACAGACTAGTTTCCTCACTATCTGTCTTCTCTGTCGCACAGAGGAAATACCATATACTCATAAACGCAAACGCTTTTGAGATCAACAGTATAACCCAATCTCTGTCTTTGTATCTTCACTATTCTTTGCAGAGTGTTAGGTGAGACAACCCGTCCCAGGCTACCCACCAGCCCCAACAGTACAGTTCTCCCTAAATATAAGCAAAAACTGCTTACCTTGGGCCCGTTGGAGAACTGAACTGCCGGAACCTGCTTCACCCGGGGCGGAACTGCTCTCCTGGTTGTCTTTCCTCAAATCTCGGTAGGAACCTCCAGATCTGTGGTGGAAAATTCCACGCTCCTGGACTTCTCAACAATTAGCACTCTGGAACCAATTAACTCTAGTAAAGAAACCAATTATCACTCTGGACCAAGCATCCGAAGAAGACCACGTAGACAGAGACTTCCCAACACTGAAGATCTTTATTCACTGTATCACAATGATATTACAATCCAAACAATGTCTGAACTGCACTACCAAGCAATAGAGTGAAGGCGGCGCTACCAGCTGGTACCTCGACGAGATCGATCTGAAGTTCTGGCTGCTCTGCTCCCCCTTTTATTCTGTTCAGAAGCGCCTCCTTCTGAGACGTCACCAGATCGTGTTTTAGCCAATCAGAAAGGCGGAGGAGCAAGAGGATCCAATCATAATGGTGGAAGTTTCACCCTCCTCCATTTTTAAAGAATACGAGCACACCTCTCATTAGGTCACTATGTTGAGTCATGGTTGTTTGTGCTCTTTTGCTATAGTTTGGGTTTTCTGGTTCTTTCCAGTTTTCCAGTTTGCATCTGTTTTACCCTTTCAACCAGCTGGCACATTGCCCTCACTCCTGCTTGAGTGGAAAGTCCCCTTTCCCCTATTTCACTCTGATCCAGCACATGTCCGTACATGCCTATACATGTTGTTTCATGTTGTTTCATGTTGATCCTTTTCTTATGAGTATATGGCATTAAAGGTTATTAATGTATCTTACCACTATGTATTATTTAAACAATAGTAAATGGAAAAAACACCACACCGTCTCAGCCAACTGTCATGAAATATGAAAAGTAAACGTGTCTTCACTTTTCCTTCATAGCTTGAAATTGGAAGGTCTTAGAAGCTTGAAACCAAGCGCATACAACACAAAGGGCCTCAATGAGCTACTGGCCGCTCACTGGTGGCTCCAGCGCACGCGGTTCAGTCGCATCATTCACTCTGATGTGGTGTTCATGAAGTTGGGTGTTGAGGTGCATGTAGTGCATTGTGACAGAAAGTCACTTTACAACATCTTACAAGCCCAAAGTGGATTTTGAAAAAAGTTTCCACGAGCGCATGTTTTGGCCGTCTCAGCCAACTGTCATGAAATATGAAAAGTAAACGTGTCTTCACTTTTCCTTCATAGCTTGAAATTGGAAGGTCTTAGAAGCTTGAAACCAAGCGCATACAACACAAAGGGCCTCAATGAGCTACTGGCCGCTCACTGGTGGCTCCAGCGCACGCGGTTCAGTCGCATCATTCACTCTGATGTGGTGTTCATGAAGTTGGGTGTTGAGGTGCATGTACTGCATTGTGACAGAAAGTCACTTTACAACATCTTACAAGCCCAAAGTGGATTTTGAAAAAAGTTTCCACGAGCGCATGTTTTGGCCGTCTCAGCCAACTGTCATGAAATATGAAAAGTAAACGTGTCTTCACTTTTCCTTCATAGCTTGAAATTGGAAGGTCTTAGAAGCTTGAAACCAAGCGCATACAACACAAAGGGCCTCAATGAGCTACTGGCCGCTCACTGGTGGCTCCAGCGCACGCGGTTCAGTCGCATCATTCACTCTGATGTGGTGTTCATGAAGTTGGGTGTTGAGGTGCATGTACTGCATTGTGACAGAAAGTCACTTTACAACATCTTACAAGCCCAAAGTGGATTTTGAAAAAAGTTTCCACGAGCGCATGTTTTGGCCGTCTCAGCCAACTGTCATGAAATATGAAAAGTAAACGTGTCTTCACTTTTCCTTCATAGCTTGAAATTGGAAGGTCTTAGAAGCTTGAAACCAAGCGCATACAACACAAAGGGCCTCAATGAGCTACTGGCCGCTCACTGGTGGCTCCAGCGCACGCGGTTCAGTCGCATCATTCACTCTGATGTGGTGTTCATGAAGTTGGGTGTTGAGGTGCATGTAGTGCATTGTGACAGAAAGTCACTTTACAACATCTTACAAGCCCAAAGTGGATTTTGAAAAAAGTTTCCACGAGCGCATGTTTTGGCCGTCTCAGTCAACTGTCATGAAATATGAAAAGTAAACGTGTCTTCACTTTTCCTTCATAGCTTGAAATTGGAAGGTCTTAGAAGCTTGAAACCAAGCGCATACAACACAAAGGGCCTCAATGAGCTACTGGCCGCTCACTGGTGGCTCCAGCGCACGCGGTTCAGTCGCATCATTCACTCTGATGTGGTGTTCATGAAGTTGGGTGTTGAGGTGCATGTAGTGCATTGTGACAGAAAGTCACTTTACAACATCTTACAAGCCCAAAGTGGATTTTGAAAAAAGTTTCCACGAGCGCATGTTTTGGCCGTCTCAGCCAACTGTCATGAAATATGAAAAGTAAACGTGTCTTCACTTTTCCTTCATAGCTTGAAATTGGAAGGTCTTAGAAGCTTGAAACCAAGCGCATACAACACAAAGGGCCTCAATGAGCTACTGGCCGCTCACTGGTGGCTCCAGCGCACGCGGTTCAGTCGCATCATTCACTCTGATGTGGTGTTCATGAAGTTGGGTGTTGAGGTGCATGTACTGCATTGTGACAGAAAGTCACTTTACAACATCTTACAAGCCCAAAGTGGATTTTGAAAAAAGTTTCCACGAGCGCATGTTTTGGCCGTCTCAGCCAACTGTCATGAAATATGAAAAGTAAACGTGTCTTCACTTTTCCTTCATAGCTTGAAATTGGAAGGTCTTAGAAGCTTGAAACCAAGCGCATACAACACAAAGGGCCTCAATGAGCTACTGGCCGCTCACTGGTGGCTCCAGCGCACGCGGTTCAGTCGCATCATTCACTCTGATGTGGTGTTCATGAAGTTGGGTGTTGAGGTGCATGTACTGCATTGTGACAGAAAGTCACTTTACAACATCTTACAAGCCCAAAGTGGATTTTGAAAAAAGTTACACGAGCGCATGTTTTGGCCGTCTCAGCCAACTGTCATGAAATATGAAAAGTAAACGTGTCTTCACTTTTCCTTCATAGCTTGAAATTGGAAGGTCTTAGAAGCTTGAAACCAAGCGCATACAACACAAAGGGCCTCAATGAGCTACTGGCCGCTCACTGGTGGCTCCAGCGCACGCGGTTCAGTCGCATCATTCACTCTGATGTGGTGTTCATGAAGTTGGGTGTTGAGGTGCATGTAGTGCATTGTGACAGAAAGTCACTTTACAACATCTTACAAGCCCAAAGTGGATTTTGAAAAAAGTTTCCACGAGCGCATGTTTTGGCCGTCTCAGCCAACTGTCATGAAATATGAAAAGTAAACGTGTCTTCACTTTTCCTTCATAGCTTGAAATTGGAAGGTCTTAGAAGCTTGAAACCAAGCGCATACAACACAAAGGGCCTCAATGAGCTACTGGCCGCTCACTGGTGGCTCCAGCGCACGCGGTTCAGTCGCATCATTCACTCTGATGTGGTGTTCATGAAGTTGGGTGTTGAGGTGCATGTACTGCATTGTGACAGAAAGTCACTTTACAACATCTTACAAGCCCAAAGTGGATTTTGAAAAAAGTTTCCACGAGCGCATGTTTTGGCCGTCTCAGCCAACTGTCATGAAATATGAAAAGTAAACGTGTCTTCACTTTTCCTTCATAGCTTGAAATTGGAAGGTCTTAGAAGCTTGAAACCAAGCGCATACAACACAAAGGGCCTCAATGAGCTACTGGCCGCTCACTGGTGGCTCCAGCGCACGCGGTTCAGTCGCATCATTCACTCTGATGTGGTGTTCATGAAGTTGGGTGTTGAGGTGCATGTACTGCATTGTGACAGAAAGTCACTTTACAACATCTTACAAGCCCAAAGTGGATTTTGAAAAAAGTTTCCACGAGCGCATGTTTTGGCCGTCTCAGCCAACTGTCATGAAATATGAAAAGTAAACGTGTCTTCACTTTTCCTTCATAGCTTGAAATTGGAAGGTCTTAGAAGCTTGAAACCAAGCGCATACAACACAAAGGGCCTCAATGAGCTACTGGCCGCTCACTGGTGGCTCCAGCGCACGCGGTTCAGTCGCATCATTCACTCTGATGTGGTGTTCATGAAGTTGGGTGTTGAGGTGCATGTAGTGCATTGTGACAGAAAGTCACTTTACAACATCTTACAAGCCCAAAGTGGATTTTGAAAAAAGTTTCCACGAGCGCATGTTTTGGCCGTCTCAGCCAACTGTCATGAAATATGAAAAGTAAACGTGTCTTCACTTTTCCTTCATAGCTTGAAATTGGAAGGTCTTAGAAGCTTGAAACCAAGCGCATACAACACAAAGGGCCTCAATGAGCTACTGGCCGCTCACTGGTGGCTCCAGCGCACGCGGTTCAGTCGCATCATTCACTCTGATGTGGTGTTCATGAAGTTGGGTGTTGAGGTGCATGTACTGCATTGTGACAGAAAGTCACTTTACAACATCTTACAAGCCCAAAGTGGATTTTGAAAAAAGTTTCCACGAGCGCATGTTTTGGCCGTCTCAGCCAACTGTCATGAAATATGAAAAGTAAACGTGTCTTCACTTTTCCTTCATAGCTTGAAATTGGAAGGTCTTAGAAGCTTGAAACCAAGCGCATACAACACAAAGGGCCTCAATGAGCTACTGGCCGCTCACTGGTGGCTCCAGCGCACGCGGTTCAGTCGCATCATTCACTCTGATGTGGTGTTCATGAAGTTGGGTGTTGAGGTGCATGTAGTGCATTGTGACAGAAAGTCACTTTACAACATCTTACAAGCCCAAAGTGGATTTTGAAAAAAGTTTCCACGAGCGCATGTTTTGGCCGTCTCAGCCAACTGTCATGAAATATGAAAAGTAAACGTGTCTTCACTTTTCCTTCATAGCTTGAAATTGGAAGGTCTTAGAAGCTTGAAACCAAGCGCATACAACACAAAGGGCCTCAATGAGCTACTGGCCGCTCACTGGTGGCTCCAGCGCACGCGGTTCAGTCGCATCATTCACTCTGATGTGGTGTTCATGAAGTTGGGTGTTGAGGTGCATGTAGTGCATTGTGACAGAAAGTCACTTTACAACATCTTACAAGCCCAAAGTGGATTTTGAAAAAAGTTTCCACGAGCGCATGTTTTGGCCGTCTCAGCCAACTGTCATGAAATATGAAAAGTAAACGTGTCTTCACTTTTCCTTCATAGCTTGAAATTGGAAGGTCTTAGAAGCTTGAAACCAAGCGCATACAACACAAAGGGCCTCAATGAGCTACTGGCCGCTCACTGGTGGTTCCAGCGCACGCGGTTCAGTCGCATCATTCACTCTGATGTGGTGTTCATGAAGTTGGGTGTTGAGGTGCATGTACTGCATTGTGACAGAAAGTCACTTTACAACATCTTACAAGCCCAAAGTGGATTTTGAAAAAAGTTTCCACGAGCGCATGTTTTGGCCGTCTCAGCCAACTGTCATGAAATATGAAAAGTAAACGTGTCTTCACTTTTCCTTCATAGCTTGAAATTGGAAGGTCTTAGAAGCTTGAAACCAAGCGCATACAACACAAAGGGCCTCAATGAGCTACTGGCCGCTCACTGGTGGCTCCAGCGCACGCGGTTCAGTCGCATCATTCACTCTGATGTGGTGTTCATGAAGTTGGGTGTTGAGGTGCATGTAGTGCATTGTGACAGAAAGTCACTTTACAACATCTTACAAGCCCAAAGTGGATTTTGAAAAAAGTTTCCACGAGCGCATGTTTTGGCCGTCTCAGCCAACTGTCATGAAATATGAAAAGTAAACGTGTCTTCACTTTTCCTTCATAGCTTGAAATTGGAAGGTCTTAGAAGCTTGAAACCAAGCGCATACAACACAAAGGGCCTCAATGAGCTACTGGCCGCTCACTGGTGGCTCCAGCGCACGCGGTTCAGTCGCATCATTCACTCTGATGTGGTGTTCATGAAGTTGGGTGTTGAGGTGCATGTACTGCATTGTGACAGAAAGTCACTTTACAACATCTTACAAGCCCAAAGTGGATTTTGAAAAAAGTTTCCACGAGCGCATGTTTTGGCCGTCTCAGCCAACTGTCATGAAATATGAAAAGTAAACGTGTCTTCACTTTTCCTTCATAGCTTGAAATTGGAAGGTCTTAGAAGCTTGAAACCAAGCGCATACAACACAAAGGGCCTCAATGAGCTACTGGCCGCTCACTGGTGGCTCCAGCGCACGCGGTTCAGTCGCATCATTCACTCTGATGTGGTGTTCATGAAGTTGGGTGTTGAGGTGCATGTACTGCATTGTGACAGAAAGTCACTTTACAACATCTTACAAGCCCAAAGTGGATTTTGAAAAAAGTTTCCACGAGCGCATGTTTTGGCCGTCTCAGCCAACTGTCATGAAATATGAAAAGTAAACGTGTCTTCACTTTTCCTTCATAGCTTGAAATTGGAAGGTCTTAGAAGCTTGAAACCAAGCGCATACAACACAAAGGGCCTCAATGAGCTACTGGCCGCTCACTGGTGGCTCCAGCGCACGCGGTTCAGTCGCATCATTCACTCTGATGTGGTGTTCATGAAGTTGGGTGTTGAGGTGCATGTAGTGCATTGTGAAAGAAAGTCACTTTACAACATCTTACAAGCCCAAAGTGGATTTTGAAAAAAGTTTCCACGAGCGCATGTTTTGGCCGTCTCAGCCAACTGTCATGAAATATGAAAAGTAAACGTGTCTTCACTTTTCCTTCATAGCTTGAAATTGGAAGGTCTTAGAAGCTTGAAACCAAGCGCATACAACACAAAGGGCCTCAATGAGCTACTGGCCGCTCACTGGTGGCTCCAGCGCACGCGGTTCAGTCGCATCATTCACTCTGATGTGGTGTTCATGAAGTTGGGTGTTGAGGTGCATGTAGTGCATTGTGACAGAAAGTCACTTTACAACATCTTACAAGCCCAAAGTGGATTTTGAAAAAAGTTTCCACGAGCGCATGTTTTGGCCGTCTCAGCCAACTGTCATGAAATATGAAAAGTAAACGTGTCTTCACTTTTCCTTCATAGCTTGAAATTGGAAGGTCTTAGAAGCTTGAAACCAAGCGCATACAACACAAAGGGCCTCAATGAGCTACTGGCCGCTCACTGGTGGCTCCAGCGCACGCGGTTCAGTCGCATCATTCACTCTGATGTGGTGTTCATGAAGTTGGGTGTTGAGGTGCATGTAGTGCATTGTGACAGAAAGTCACTTTACAACATCTTACAAGCCCAAAGTGGATTTTGAAAAAAGTTTCCACGAGCGCATGTTTTGGCCGTCTCAGCCAACTGTCATGAAATATGAAAAGTAAACGTGTCTTCACTTTTCCTTCATAGCTTGAAATTGGAAGGTCTTAGAAGCTTGAAACCAAGCGCATACAACACAAAGGGCCTCAATGAGCTACTGGCCGCTCACTGGTGGCTCCAGCGCACGCGGTTCAGTCGCATCATTCACTCTGATGTGGTGTTCATGAAGTTGGGTGTTGAGGTGCATGTAGTGCATTGTGACAGAAAGTCACTTTACAACATCTTACAAGCCCAAAGTGGATTTTGAAAAAAGTTTCCACGAGCGCATGTTTTGGCCGTCTCAGCCAACTGTCATGAAATATGAAAAGTAAACGTGTCTTCACTTTTCCTTCATAGCTTGAAATTGGAAGGTCTTAGAAGCTTGAAACCAAGCGCATACAACACAAAGGGCCTCAATGAGCTACTGGCCGCTCACTGGTGGCTCCAGCGCACGCGGTTCAGTCGCATCATTCACTCTGATGTGGTGTTCATGAAGTTGGGTGTTGAGGTGCATGTAGTGCATTGTGACAGAAAGTCACTTTACAACATCTTACAAGCCCAAAGTGGATTTTGAAAAAAGTTTCCACGAGCGCATGTTTTGGCCGTCTCAGCCAACTGTCATGAAATATGAAAAGTAAACGTGTCTTCACTTTTCCTTCATAGCTTGAAATTGGAAGGTCTTAGAAGCTTGAAACCAAGCGCATACAACACAAAGGGCCTCAATGAGCTACTGGCCGCTCACTGGTGGCTCCAGCGCACGCGGTTCAGTCGCATCATTCACTCTGATGTGGTGTTCATGAAGTTGGGTGTTGAGGTGCATGTAGTGCATTGTGACAGAAAGTCACTTTACAACATCTTACAAGCCCAAAGTGGATTTTGAAAAAAGTTTCCACGAGCGCATGTTTTGGCCGTCTCAGCCAACTGTCATGAAATATGAAAAGTAAACGTGTCTTCACTTTTCCTTCATAGCTTGAAATTGGAAGGTCTTAGAAGCTTGAAACCAAGCGCATACAACACAAAGGGCCTCAATGAGCTACTGGCCGCTCACTGGCGGCTCCAGCGCACGCGGTTCAGTCGCATCATTCACTCTGATGTGGTGTTCATGAAGTTGGGTGTTGAGGTGCATGTACTGCATTGTGACAGAAAGTCACTTTACAACATCTTACAAGCCCAAAGTGGATTTTGAAAAAAGTTTCCACGAGCGCATGTTTTGGCCGTCTCAGCCAACTGTCATGAAATATGAAAAGTAAACGTGTCTTCACTTTTCCTTCATAGCTTGAAATTGGAAGGTCTTAGAAGCTTGAAACCAAGCGCATACAACACAAAGGG
Source organism: Sardina pilchardus (assembly GCF_963854185.1). Taxonomy (NCBI): domain Eukaryota; kingdom Metazoa; phylum Chordata; class Actinopteri; order Clupeiformes; family Clupeidae; genus Sardina; species Sardina pilchardus. The sequence goes on from NW_026910930.1 coordinate 124,582, forward strand.
CCTCAATGAGCTACTGGCCGCTCACTGGTGGCTCCAGCGCACGCGGTTCAGTCGCATCATTCACTCTGATGTGGTGTTCATGAAGTTGGGTGTTGAGGTGCATGTAGTGCATTGTGACAGAAAGTCACTTTACAACATCTTACAAGCCCAAAGTGGATTTTGAAAAAAGTTTCCACGAGCGCATGTTTTGGCCGTCTCAGCCAACTGTCATGAAATATGAAAAGTAAACGTGTCTTCACTTTTCCTTCATAGCTTGAAATTGGAAGGTCTTAGAAGCTTGAAACCAAGCGCATACAACACAAAGGGCCTCAATGAGCTACTGGCCGCTCACTGGTGGCTCCAGCGCACGCGGTTCAGTCGCATCATTCACTCTGATGTGGTGTTCATGAAGTTGGGTGTTGAGGTGCATGTACTGCATTGTGACAGAAAGTCACTTTACAACATCTTACAAGCCCAAAGTGGATTTTGAAAAAAGTTTCCACGAGCGCATGTTTTGGCCGTCTCAGCCAACTGTCATGAAATATGAAAAGTAAACGTGTCTTCACTTTTCCTTCATAGCTTGAAATTGGAAGGTCTTAGAAGCTTGAAACCAAGCGCATACAACACAAAGGGCCTCAATGAGCTACTGGCCGCTCACTGGTGGCTCCAGCGCACGCGGTTCAGTCGCATCATTCACTCTGATGTGGTGTTCATGAAGTTGGGTGTTGAGGTGCATGTAGTGCATTGTGACAGAAAGTCACTTTACAACATCTTACAAGCCCAAAGTGGATTTTGAAAAAAGTTTCCACGAGCGCATGTTTTGGCCGTCTCAGCCAACTGTCATGAAATATGAAAAGTAAACGTGTCTTCACTTTTCCTTCATAGCTTGAAATTGGAAGGTCTTAGAAGCTTGAAACCAAGCGCATACAACACAAAGGGCCTCAATGAGCTACTGGCCGCTCACTGGTGGCTCCAGCGCACGCGGTTCAGTCGCATCATTCACTCTGATGTGGTGTTCATGAAGTTGGGTGTTGAGGTGCATGTAGTGCATTGTGACAGAAAGTCACTTTACAACATCTTACAAGCCCAAAGTGGATTTTGAAAAAAGTTTCCACGAGCGCATGTTTTGGCCGTCTCAGCCAACTGTCATGAAATATGAAAAGTAAACGTGTCTTCACTTTTCCTTCATAGCTTGAAATTGGAAGGTCTTAGAAGCTTGAAACCAAGCGCATACAACACAAAGGGCCTCAATGAGCTACTGGCCGCTCACTGGTGGCTCCAGCGCACGCGGTTCAGTCGCATCATTCACTCTGATGTGGTGTTCATGAAGTTGGGTGTTGAGGTGCATGTACTGCATTGTGACAGAAAGTCACTTTACAACATCTTACAAGCCCAAAGTGGATTTTGAAAAAAGTTTCCACGAGCGCATGTTTTGGCCGTCTCAGCCAACTGTCATGAAATATGAAAAGTAAACGTGTCTTCACTTTTCCTTCATAGCTTGAAATTGGAAGGTCTTAGAAGCTTGAAACCAAGCGCATACAACACAAAGGGCCTCAATGAGCTACTGGCCGCTCACTGGTGGCTCCAGCGCACGCGGTTCAGTCGCATCATTCACTCTGATGTGGTGTTCATGAAGTTGGGTGTTGAGGTGCATGTAGTGCATTGTGACAGAAAGTCACTTTACAACATCTTACAAGCCCAAAGTGGATTTTGAAAAAAGTTTCCACGAGCGCATGTTTTGGCCGTCTCAGCCAACTGTCATGAAATATGAAAAGTAAACGTGTCTTCACTTTTCCTTCATAGCTTGAAATTGGAAGGTCTTAGAAGCTTGAAACCAAGCGCATACAACACAAAGGGCCTCAATGAGCTACTGGCCGCTCACTGGTGGCTCCAGCGCACGCGGTTCAGTCGCATCATTCACTCTGATGTGGTGTTCATGAAGTTGGGTGTTGAGGTGCATGTAGTACATTGTGACAGAAAGTCACTTTACAACATCTTACAAGCCCAAAGTGGATTTTGAAAAAAGTTTCCACGAGCGCATGTTTTGGCCGTCTCAGCCAACTGTCATGAAATATGAAAAGTAAACGTGTCTTCACTTTTCCTTCATAGCTTGAAATTGGAAGGTCTTAGAAGCTTGAAACCAAGCGCATACAACACAAAGGGCCTCAATGAGCTACTGGCCGCTCACTGGTGGCTCCAGCGCACGCGGTTCAGTCGCATCATTCACTCTGATGTGGTGTTCATGAAGTTGGGTGTTGAGGTGCATGTAGTGCATTGTGACAGAAAGTCACTTTACAACATCTTACAAGCCCAAAGTGGATTTTGAAAAAAGTTTCCACGAGCGCATGTTTTGGCCGTCTCAGCCAACTGTCATGAAATATGAAAAGTAAACGTGTCTTCACTTTTCCTTCATAGCTTGAAATTGGAAGGTCTTAGAAGCTTGAAACCAAGCGCATACAACACAAAGGGCCTCAATGAGCTACTGGCCGCTCACTGGTGGCTCCAGCGCACGCGGTTCAGTCGCATCATTCACTCTGATGTGGTGTTCATGAAGTTGGGTGTTGAGGTGCATGTACTGCATTGTGACAGAAAGTCACTTTACAACATCTTACAAGCCCAAAGTGGATTTTGAAAAAAGTTTCCACGAGCGCATGTTTTGGCCGTCTCAGCCAACTGTCATGAAATATGAAAAGTAAACGTGTCTTCACTTTTCCTTCATAGCTTGAAATTGGAAGGTCTTAGAAGCTTGAAACCAAGCGCATACAACACAAAGGGCCTCAATGAGCTACTGGCCGCTCACTGGTGGCTCCAGCGCACGCGGTTCAGTCGCATCATTCACTCTGATGTGGTGTTCATGAAGTTGGGTGTTGAGGTGCATGTAGTGCATTGTGACAGAAAGTCACTTTACAACATCTTACAAGCCCAAAGTGGATTTTGAAAAAAGTTTCCACGAGCGCATGTTTTGGCCGTCTCAGCCAACTGTCATGAAATATGAAAAGTAAACGTGTCTTCACTTTTCCTTCATAGCTTGAAATTGGAAGGTCTTAGAAGCTTGAAACCAAGCGCATACAACACAAAGGGCCTCAATGAGCTACTGGCCGCTCACTGGTGGCTCCAGCGCACGCGGTTCAGTCGCATCATTCACTCTGATGTGGTGTTCATGAAGTTGGGTGTTGAGGTGCATGTAGTGCATTGTGACAGAAAGTCACTTTACAACATCTTACAAGCCCAAAGTGGATTTTGAAAAAAGTTTCCACGAGCGCATGTTTTGGCCGTCTCAGCCAACTGTCATGAAATATGAAAAGTAAACGTGTCTTCACTTTTCCTTCATAGCTTGAAATTGGAAGGTCTTAGAAGCTTGAAACCAAGCGCATACAACACAAAGGGCCTCAATGAGCTACTGGCCGCTCACTGGTGGCTCCAGCGCACGCGGTTCAGTCGCATCATTCACTCTGATGTGGTGTTCATGAAGTTGGGTGTTGAGGTGCATGTAGTGCATTGTGACAGAAAGTCACTTTACAACATCTTACAAGCCCAAAGTGGATTTTGAAAAAAGTTTCCACGAGCGCATGTTTTGGCCGTCTCAGCCAACTGTCATGAAATATGAAAAGTAAACGTGTCTTCACTTTTCCTTCATAGCTTGAAATTGGAAGGTCTTAGAAGCTTGAAACCAAGCGCATACAACACAAAGGGCCTCAATGAGCTACTGGCCGCTCACTGGTGGCTCCAGCGCACGCGGTTCAGTCGCATCATTCACTCTGATGTGGTGTTCATGAAGTTGGGTGTTGAGGTGCATGTACTGCATTGTGACAGAAAGTCACTTTACAACATCTTACAAGCCCAAAGTGGATTTTGAAAAAAGTTTCCACGAGCGCATGTTTTGGCCGTCTCAGCCAACTGTCATGAAATATGAAAAGTAAACGTGTCTTCACTTTTCCTTCATAGCTTGAAATTGGAAGGTCTTAGAAGCTTGAAACCAAGCGCATACAACACAAAGGGCCTCAATGAGCTACTGGCCGCTCACTGGTGGCTCCAGCGCACGCGGTTCAGTCGCATCATTCACTCTGATGTGGTGTTCATGAAGTTGGGTGTTGAGGTGCATGTAGTGCATTGTGACAGAAAGTCACTTTACAACATCTTACAAGCCCAAAGTGGATTTTGAAAAAAGTTTCCACGAGCGCATGTTTTGGCCGTCTCAGCCAACTGTCATGAAATATGAAAAGTAAACGTGTCTTCACTTTTCCTTCATAGCTTGAAATTGGAAGGTCTTAGAAGCTTGAAACCAAGCGCATACAACACAAAGGGCCTCAATGAGCTACTGGCCGCTCACTGGTGGCTCCAGCGCACGCGGTTCAGTCGCATCATTCACTCTGATGTGGTGTTCATGAAGTTGGGTGTTGAGGTGCATGTAGTGCATTGTGACAGAAAGTCACTTTACAACATCTTACAAGCCCAAAGTGGATTTTGAAAAAAGTTTCCACGAGCGCATGTTTTGGCCGTCTCAGCCAACTGTCATGAAATATGAAAAGTAAACGTGTCTTCACTTTTCCTTCATAGCTTGAAATTGGAAGGTCTTAGAAGCTTGAAACCAAGCGCATACAACACAAAGGGCCTCAATGAGCTACTGGCCGCTCACTGGTGGCTCCAGCGCACGCGGTTCAGTCGCATCATTCACTCTGATGTGGTGTTCATGAAGTTGGGTGTTGAGGTGCATGTAGTGCATTGTGACAGAAAGTCACTTTACAACATCTTACAAGCCCAAAGTGGATTTTGAAAAAAGTTTCCACGAGCGCATGTTTTGGCCGTCTCAGCCAACTGTCATGAAATATGAAAAGTAAACGTGTCTTCACTTTTCCTTCATAGCTTGAAATTGGAAGGTCTTAGAAGCTTGAAACCAAGCGCATACAACACAAAGGGCCTCAATGAGCTACTGGCCGCTCACTGGTGGCTCCAGCGCACGCGGTTCAGTCGCATCATTCACTCTGATGTGGTGTTCATGAAGTTGGGTGTTGAGGTGCATGTACTGCATTGTGACAGAAAGTCACTTTACAACATCTTACAAGCCCAAAGTGGATTTTGAAAAAAGTTTCCACGAGCGCATGTTTTGGCCGTCTCAGCCAACTGTCATGAAATATGAAAAGTAAACGTGTCTTCACTTTTCCTTCATAGCTTGAAATTGGAAGGTCTTAGAAGCTTGAAACCAAGCGCATACAACACAAAGGGCCTCAATGAGCTACTGGCCGCTCACTGGTGGCTCCAGCGCACGCGGTTCAGTCGCATCATTCACTCTGATGTGGTGTTCATGAAGTTGGGTGTTGAGGTGCATGTAGTGCATTGTGACAGAAAGTCACTTTACAACATCTTACAAGCCCAAAGTGGATTTTGAAAAAAGTTTCCACGAGCGCATGTTTTGGCCGTCTCAGCCAACTGTCATGAAATATGAAAAGTAAACGTGTCTTCACTTTTCCTTCATAGCTTGAAATTGGAAGGTCTTAGAAACTTGAAACCAAGCGCATACAACACAAAGGGCCTCAATGAGCTACTGGCCGCTCACTGGTGGCTCCAGCGCACGCGGTTCAGTCGCATCATTCACTCTGATGTGGTGTTCATGAAGTTGGGTGTTGAGGTGCATGTACTGCATTGTGACAGAAAGTCACTTTACAACATCTTACAAGCCCAAAGTGGATTTTGAAAAAAGTTTCCACGAGCGCATGTTTTGGCCGTCTCAGCCAACTGTCATGAAATATGAAAAGTAAACGTGTCTTCACTTTTCCTTCATAGCTTGAAATTGGAAGGTCTTAGAAACTTGAAACCAAGCGCATACAACACAAAGGGCCTCAATGAGCTACTGGCCGCTCACTGGTGGCTCCAGCGCACGCGGTTCAGTCGCATCATTCACTCTGATGTGGTGTTCATGAAGTTGGGTGTTGAGGTGCATGTACTGCATTGTGACAGAAAGTCACTTTACAACATCTTACAAGCCCAAAGTGGATTTTGAAAAAAGTTTCCACGAGCGCATGTTTTGGCCGTCTCAGCCAACTGTCATGAAATATGAAAAGTAAACGTGTCTTCACTTTTCCTTCATAGCTTGAAATTGGAAGGTCTTAGAAGCTTGAAACCAAGCGCATACAACACAAAGGGCCTCAATGAGCTACTGGCCGCTCACTGGTGGCTCCAGCGCACGCGGTTCAGTCGCATCATTCACTCTGATGTGGTGTTCATGAAGTTGGGTGTTGAGGTGCATGTAGTGCATTGTGACAGAAAGTCACTTTACAACATCTTACAAGCCCAAAGTGGATTTTGAAAAAAGTTTCCACGAGCGCATGTTTTGGCCGTCTCAGCCAACTGTCATGAAATATGAAAAGTAAACGTGTCTTCACTTTTCCTTCATAGCTTGAAATTGGAAGGTCTTAGAAGCTTGAAACCAAGCGCATACAACACAAAGGGCCTCAATGAGCTACTGGCCGCTCACTGGTGGCTCCAGCGCACGCGGTTCAGTCGCATCATTCACTCTGATGTGGTGTTCATGAAGTTGGGTGTTGAGGTGCATGTAGTGCATTGTGACAGAAAGTCACTTTACAACATCTTACAAGCCCAAAGTGGATTTTGAAAAAAGTTTCCACGAGCGCATGTTTTGGCCGTCTCAGCCAACTGTCATGAAATATGAAAAGTAAACGTGTCTTCACTTTTCCTTCATAGCTTGAAATTGGAAGGTCTTAGAAACTTGAAACCAAGCGCATACAACACAAAGGGCCTCAATGAGCTACTGGCCGCTCACTGGTGGCTCCAGCGCACGCGGTTCAGTCGCATCATTCACTCTGATGTGGTGTTCATGAAGTTGGGTGTTGAGGTGCATGTAGTGCATTGTGACAGAAAGTCACTTTACAACATCTTACAAGCCCAAAGTGGATTTTGAAAAAAGTTTCCACGAGCGCATGTTTTGGCCGTCTCAGCCAACTGTCATGAAATATGAAAAGTAAACGTGTCTTCACTTTTCCTTCATAGCTTGAAATTGGAAGGTCTTAGAAGCTTGAAACCAAGCGCATACAACACAAAGGGCCTCAATGAGCTACTGGCCGCTCACTGGTGGCTCCAGCGCACGCGGTTCAGTCGCATCATTCACTCTGATGTGGTGTTCATGAAGTTGGGTGTTGAGGTGCATGTAGTGCATTGTGACAGAAAGTCACTTTACAACATCTTACAAGCCCAAAGTGGATTTTGAAAAAAGTTTCCACGAGCGCATGTTTTGGCCGTCTCAGCCAACTGTCATGAAATATGAAAAGTAAACGTGTCTTCACTTTTCCTTCATAGCTTGAAATTGGAAGGTCTTAGAAGCTTGAAACCAAGCGCATACAACACAAAGGGCCTCAATGAGCTACTGGCCGCTCACTGGTGGCTCCAGCGCACGCGGTTCAGTCGCATCATTCACTCTGATGTGGTGTTCATGAAGTTGGGTGTTGAGGTGCATGTAGTGCATTGTGACAGAAAGTCACTTTACAACATCTTACAAGCCCAAAGTGGATTTTGAAAAAAGTTTCCACGAGCGCATGTTTTGGCCGTCTCAGCCAACTGTCATGAAATATGAAAAGTAAACGTGTCTTCACTTTTCCTTCATAGCTTGAAATTGGAAGGTCTTAGAAGCTTGAAACCAAGCGCATACAACACAAAGGGCCTCAATGAGCTACTGGCCGCTCACTGGTGGCTCCAGCGCACGCGGTTCAGTCGCATCATTCACTCTGATGTGGTGTTCATGAAGTTGGGTGTTGAGGTGCATGTAGTGCATTGTGACAGAAAGTCACTTTACAACATCTTACAAGCCCAAAGTGGATTTTGAAAAAAGTTTCCACGAGCGCATGTTTTGGCCGTCTCAGCCAACTGTCATGAAATATGAAAAGTAAACGTGTCTTCACTTTTCCTTCATAGCTTGAAATTGGAAGGTCTTAGAAGCTTGAAACCAAGCGCATACAACACAAAGGGCCTCAATGAGCTACTGGCCGCTCACTGGTGGCTCCAGCGCACGCGGTTCAGTCGCATCATTCACTCTGATGTGGTGTTCATGAAGTTGGGTGTTGAGGTGCATGTAGTGCATTGTGACAGAAAGTCACTTTACAACATCTTACAAGCCCAAAGTGGATTTTGAAAAAAGTTTCCACGAGCGCATGTTTTGGCCGTCTCAGCCAACTGTCATGAAATATGAAAAGTAAACGTGTCTTCACTTTTCCTTCATAGCTTGAAATTGGAAGGTCTTAGAAGCTTGAAACCAAGCGCATACAACACAAAGGGCCTCAATGAGCTACTGGCCGCTCAATGGTGGCTCCAGCGCACGCGGTTCAGTCGCATCATTCACTCTGATGTGGTGTTCATGAAGTTGGGTGTTGAGGTGCATGTAGTGCATTGTGACAGAAAGTCACTTTACAACATCTTACAAGCCCAAAGTGGATTTTGAAAAAAGTTTCCACGAGCGCATGTTTTGGCCGTCTCAGCCAACTGTCATGAAATATGAAAAGTAAACGTGTCTTCACTTTTCCTTCATAGCTTGAAATTGGAAGGTCTTAGAAGCTTGAAACCAAGCGCATACAACACAAAGGGCCTCAATGAGCTACTGGCCGCTCACTGGTGGCTCCAGCGCACGCGGTTCAGTCGCATCATTCACTCTGATGTGGTGTTCATGAAGTTGGGTGTTGAGGTGCATGTAGTGCATTGTGACAGAAAGTCACTTTACAACATCTTACAAGCCCAAAGTGGATTTTGAAAAAAGTTTCCACGAGCGCATGTTTTGGCCGTCTCAGCCAACTGTCATGAAATATGAAAAGTAAACGTGTCTTCACTTTTCCTTCATAGCTTGAAATTGGAAGGTCTTAGAAACTTGAAACCAAGCGCATACAACACAAAGGGCCTCAATGAGCTACTGGCGGCTCACTGGTGGCTCCAGCGCACGCGGTTCAGTCGCATCATTCACTCTGATGTGGTGTTCATGAAGTTGGGTGTTGAGGTGCATGTACTGCATTGTGACAGAAAGTCACTTTACAACATCTTACAAGCCCAAAGTGGATTTTGAAAAAAGTTTCCACGAGCGCATGTTTTGGCCGTCTCAGCCAACTGTCATGAAATATGAAAAGTAAACGTGTCTTCACTTTTCCTTCATAGCTTGAAATTGGAAGGTCTTAGAAACTTGAAACCAAGCGCATACAACACAAAGGGCCTCAATGAGCTACTGGCCGCTCACTGGTGGCTCCAGCGCACGCGGTTCAGTCGCATCATTCACTCTGATGTGGTGTTCATGAAGTTGGGTGTTGAGGTGCATGTAGTGCATTGTGACAGAAAGTCACTTTACAACATCTTACAAGCCCAAAGTGGATTTTGAAAAAAGTTTCCACGAGCGCATGTTTTGGCCGTCTCAGCCAACTGTCATGAAATATGAAAAGTAAACGTGTCTTCACTTTTCCTTCATAGCTTGAAATTGGAAGGTCTTAGAAGCTTGAAACCAAGCGCATACAACACAAAGGGCCTCAATGAGCTACTGGCCGCTCACTGGTGGCTCCAGCGCACGCGGTTCAGTCGCATCATTCACTCTGATGTGGTGTTCATGAAGTTGGGTGTTGAGGTGCATGTAGTGCATTGTGACAGAAAGTCACTTTACAACATCTTACAAGCCCAAAGTGGATTTTGAAAAAAGTTTCCACGAGCGCATGTTTTGGCCGTCTCAGCCAACTGTCATGAAATATGAAAAGTAAACGTGTCTTCACTTTTCCTTCATAGCTTGAAATTGGAAGGTCTTAGAAGCTTGAAACCAAGCGCATACAACACAAAGGGCCTCAATGAGCTACTGGCCGCTCACTGGTGGCTCCAGCGCACGCGGTTCAGTCGCATCATTCACTCTGATGTGGTGTTCATGAAGTTGGGTGTTGAGGTGCATGTAGTGCATTGTGACAGAAAGTCACTTTACAACATCTTACAAGCCCAAAGTGGATTTTGAAAAAAGTTTCCACGAGCGCATGTTTTGGCCGTCTCAGCCAACTGTCATGAAATATGAAAAGTAAACGTGTCTTCACTTTTCCTTCATAGCTTGAAATTGGAAGGTCTTAGAAGCTTGAAACCAAGCGCATACAACACAAAGGGCCTCAATGAGCTACTGGCCGCTCAATGGTGGCTCCAGCGCACGCGGTTCAGTCGCATCATTCACTCTGATGTGGTGTTCATGAAGTTGGGTGTTGAGGTGCATGTAGTGCATTGTGACAGAAAGTCACTTTACAACATCTTACAAGCCCAAAGTGGATTTTGAAAAAAGTTTCCACGAGCGCATGTTTTGGCCGTCTCAGCCAACTGTCATGAAATATGAAAAGTAAACGTGTCTTCACTTTTCCTTCATAGCTTGAAATTGGAAGGTCTTAGAAGCTTGAAACCAAGCGCATACAACACAAAGGGCCTCAATGAGCTACTGGCCGCTCACTGGTGGCTCCAGCGCACGCGGTTCAGTCGCATCATTCACTCTGATGTGGTGTTCATGAAGTTGGGTGTTGAGGTGCATGTAGTGCATTGTGACAGAAAGTCACTTTACAACATCTTACAAGCCCAAAGTGGATTTTGAAAAAAGTTTCCACGAGCGCATGTTTTGGCCGTCTCAGCCAACTGTCATGAAATATGAAAAGTAAACGTGTCTTCACTTTTCCTTCATAGCTTGAAATTGGAAGGTCTTAGAAACTTGAAACCAAGCGCATACAACACAAAGGGCCTCAATGAGCTACTGGCGGCTCACTGGTGGCTCCAGCGCACGCGGTTCAGTCGCATCATTCACTCTGATGTGGTGTTCATGAAGTTGGGTGTTGAGGTGCATGTACTGCATTGTGACAGAAAGTCACTTTACAACATCTTACAAGCCCAAAGTGGATTTTGAAAAAAGTTTCCACGAGCGCATGTTTTGGCCGTCTCAGCCAACTGTCATGAAATATGAAAAGTAAACGTGTCTTCACTTTTCCTTCATAGCTTGAAATTGGAAGGTCTTAGAAACTTGAAACCAAGCGCATACAACACAAAGGGCCTCAATGAGCTACTGGCCGCTCACTGGTGGCTCCAGCGCACGCGGTTCAGTCGCATCATTCACTCTGATGTGGTGTTCATGAAGTTGGGTGTTGAGGTGCATGTACTGCATTGTGACAGAAAGTCACTTTACAACATCTTACAAGCCCAAAGTGGATTTTGAAAAAAGTTTCCACGAGCGCATGTTTTGGCCGTCTCAGCCAACTGTCATGAAATATGAAAAGTAAACGTGTCTTCACTTTTCCTTCATAGCTTGAAATTGGAAGGTCTTAGAAGCTTGAAACCAAGCGCATACAACACAAAGGGCCTCAATGAGCTACTGGCCGCTCACTGGTGGCTCCAGCGCACGCGGTTCAGTCGCATCATTCACTCTGATGTGGTGTTCATGAAGTTGGGTGTTGAGGTGCATGTAGTGCATTGTGACAGAAAGTCACTTTACAACATCTTACAAGCCCAAAGTGGATTTTGAAAAAAGTTTCCACGAGCGCATGTTTTGGCCGTCTCAGCCAACTGTCATGAAATATGAAAAGTAAACGTGTCTTCACTTTTCCTTCATAGCTTGAAATTGGAAGGTCTTAGAAGCTTGAAACCAAGCGCATACAACACAAAGGGCCTCAATGAGCTACTGGCCGCTCACTGGTGGCTCCAGCGCACGCGGTTCAGTCGCATCATTCACTCTGATGTGGTGTTCATGAAGTTGGGTGTTGAGGTGCATGTAGTGCATTGTGACAGAAAGTCACTTTACAACATCTTACAAGCCCAAAGTGGATTTTGAAAAAAGTTTCCACGAGCGCATGTTTTGGCCGTCTCAGCCAACTGTCATGAAATATGAAAAGTAAACGTGTCTTCACTTTTCCTTCATAGCTTGAAATTGGAAGGTCTTAGAAGCTTGAAACCAAGCGCATACAACACAAAGGGCCTCAATGAGCTACTGGCCGCTCACTGGTGGCTCCAGCGCACGCGGTTCAGTCGCATCATTCACTCTGATGTGGTGTTCATGAAGTTGGGTGTTGAGGTGCATGTAGTGCATTGTGACAGAAAGTCACTTTACAACATCTTACAAGCCCAAAGTGGATTTTGAAAAAAGTTTCCACGAGCGCATGTTTTGGCCGTCTCAGCCAACTGTCATGAAATATGAAAAGTAAACGTGTCTTCACTTTTCCTTCATAGCTTGAAATTGGAAGGTCTTAGAAGCTTGAAACCAAGCGCATACAACACAAAGGGCCTCAATGAGCTACTGGCCGCTCACTGGTGGCTCCAGCGCACGCGGTTCAGTCGCATCATTCACTCTGATGTGGTGTTCATGAAGTTGGGTGTTGAGGTGCATGTAGTGCATTGTGACAGAAAGTCACTTTACAACATCTTACAAGCCCAAAGTGGATTTTGAAAAAAGTTTCCACGAGCGCATGTTTTGGCCGTCTCAGCCAACTGTCATGAAATATGAAAAGTAAACGTGTCTTCACTTTTCCTTCATAGCTTGAAATTGGAAGGTCTTAGAAACTTGAAACCAAGCGCATACAACACAAAGGGCCTCAATGAGCTACTGGCCGCTCACTGGTGGCTCCAGCGCACGCGGTTCAGTCGCATCATTCACTCTGATGTGGTGTTCATGAAGTTGGGTGTTGAGGTGCATGTACTGCATTGTGACAGAAAGTCACTTTACAACATCTTACAAGCCCAAAGTGGATTTTGAAAAAAGTTTCCACGAGCGCATGTTTTGGCCGTCTCAGCCAACTGTCATGATATATGAAAAGTAAACGTGTCTTCACTTTTCCTTCATAGCTTGAAATTGGAAGGTCTTAGAAGCTTGAAACCAAGCGCATACAACACAAAGGGCCTCAATGAGCTACTGGCCGCTCACTGGTGGCTCCAGCGCACGCGGTTCAGTCGCATCATTCACTCTGATGTGGTGTTCATGAAGTTGGGTGTTGAGGTGCATGTAGTGCATTGTGACAGAAAGTCACTTTACAACATCTTACAAGCCCAAAGTGGATTTTGAAAAAAGTTTCCACGAGCGCATGTTTTGGCCGTCTCAGCCAACTGTCATGAAATATGAAAAGTAAACGTGTCTTCACTTTTCCTTCATAGCTTGAAATTGGAAGGTCTTAGAAGCTTGAAACCAAGCGCATACAACACAAAGGGCCTCAATGAGCTACTGGCCGCTCACTGGTGGCTCCAGCGCACGCGGTTCAGTCGCATCATTCACTCTGATGTGGTGTTCATGAAGTTGGGTGTTGAGGTGCATGTAGTGCATTGTGACAGAAAGTCACTTTACAACATCTTACAAGCCCAAAGTGGATTTTGAAAAAAGTTTCCACGAGCGCATGTTTTGGCCGTCTCAGCCAACTGTCATGAAATATGAAAAGTAAACGTGTCTTCACTTTTCCTTCATAGCTTGAAATTGGAAGGTCTTAGAAGCTTGAAACCAAGCGCATACAACACAAAGGGCCTCAATGAGCTACTGGCCGCTCACTGGTGGCTCCAGCGCACGCGGTTCAGTCGCATCATTCACTCTGATGTGGTGTTCATGAAGTTGGGTGTTGAGGTGCATGTAGTGCATTGTGACAGAAAGTCACTTTACAACATCTTACAAGCCCAAAGTGGATTTTGAAAAAAGTTTCCACGAGCGCATGTTTTGGCCGTCTCAGCCAACTGTCATGAAATATGAAAAGTAAACGTGTCTTCACTTTTCCTTCATAGCTTGAAATTGGAAGGTCTTAGAAGCTTGAAACCAAGCGCATACAACACAAAGGGCCTCAATGAGCTACTGGCCGCTCACTGGTGGCTCCAGCGCACGCGGTTCAGTCGCATCATTCACTCTGATGTGGTGTTCATGAAGTTGGGTGTTGAGGTGCATGTAGTGCATTGTGACAGAAAGTCACTTTACAACATCTTACAAGCCCAAAGTGGATTTTGAAAAAAGTTTCCACGAGCGCATGTTTTGGCCGTCTCAGCCAACTGTCATGAAATATGAAAAGTAAACGTGTCTTCACTTTTCCTTCATAGCTTGAAATTGGAAGGTCTTAGAAGCTTGAAACCAAGCGCATACAACACAAAGGGCCTCAATGAGCTACTGGCCGCTCACTGGTGGCTCCAGCGCACGCGGTTCAGTCGCATCATTCACTCTGATGTGGTGTTCATGAAGTTGGGTGTTGAGGTGCATGTACTGCATTGTGACAGAAAGTCACTTTACAACATCTTACAAGCCCAAAGTGGATTTTGAAAAAAGTTTCCACGAGCGCATGTTTTGGCCGTCTCAGCCAACTGTCATGAAATATGAAAAGTAAACGTGTCTTCACTTTTCCTTCATAGCTTGAAATTGGAAGGTCTTAGAAGCTTGAAACCAAGCGCATACAACACAAAGGGCCTCAATGAGCTACTGGCCGCTCACTGGTGGCTCCAGCGCACGCGGTTCAGTCGCATCATTCACTCTGATGTGGTGTTCATGAAGTTGGGTGTTGAGGTGCATGTACTGCATTGTGACAGAAAGTCACTTTACAACATCTTACAAGCCCAAAGTGGATTTTGAAAAAAGTTTCCACGAGCGCATGTTTTGGCCGTCTCAGCCAACTGTCATGAAATATGAAAAGTAAACGTGTCTTCACTTTTCCTTCATAGCTTGAAATTGGAAGGTCTTAGAAGCTTGAAACCAAGCGCATACAACACAAAGGGCCTCAATGAGCTACTGGCCGCTCACTGGTGGCTCCAGCGCACGCGGTTCAGTCGCATCATTCACTCTGATGTGGTGTTCATGAAGTTGGGTGTTGAGGTGCATGTAGTGCATTGTGACAGAAAGTCACTTTACAACATCTTACAAGCCCAAAGTGGATTTTGAAAAAAGTTTCCACGAGCGCATGTTTTGGCCGTCTCAGCCAACTGTCATGAAATATGAAAAGTAAACGTGTCTTCACTTTTCCTTCATAGCTTGAAATTGGAAGGTCTTAGAAGCTTGAAACCAAGCGCATACAACACAAAGGGCCTCAATGAGCTACTGGCCGCTCACTGGTGGCTCCAGCGCACGCGGTTCAGTCGCATCATTCACTCTGATGTGGTGTTCATGAAGTTGGGTGTTGAGGTGCATGTAGTGCATTGTGACAGAAAGTCACTTTACAACATCTTACAAGCCCAAAGTGGATTTTGAAAAAAGTTTCCACGAGCGCATGTTTTGGCCGTCTCAGCCAACTGTCATGAAATATGAAAAGTAAACGTGTCTTCACTTTTCCTTCATAGCTTGAAATTGGAAGGTCTTAGAAGCTTGAAACCAAGCGCATACAACACAAAGGGCCTCAATGAGCTACTGGCCGCTCACTGGTGGCTCCAGCGCACGCGGTTCAGTCGCATCATTCACTCTGATGTGGTGTTCATGAAGTTGGGTGTTGAGGTGCATGTAGTGCATTGTGACAGAAAGTCACTTTACAACATCTTACAAGCCCAAAGTGGATTTTGAAAAAAGTTTCCACGAGCGCATGTTTTGGCCGTCTCAGCCAACTGTCATGAAATATGAAAAGTAAACGTGTCTTCACTTTTCCTTCATAGCTTGAAATTGGAAGGTCTTAGAAGCTTGAAACCAAGCGCATACAACACAAAGGGCCTCAATGAGCTACTGGCCGCTCACTGGTGGCTCCAGCGCACGCGGTTCAGTCGCATCATTCACTCTGATGTGGTGTTCATGAAGTTGGGTGTTGAGGTGCATGTACTGCATTGTGACAGAAAGTCACTTTACAACATCTTACAAGCCCAAAGTGGATTTTGAAAAAAGTTTCCACGAGCGCATGTTTTGGCCGTCTCAGCCAACTGTCATGAAATATGAAAAGTAAACGTGTCTTCACTTTTCCTTCATAGCTTGAAATTGGAAGGTCTTAGAAGCTTGAAACCAAGCGCATACAACACAAAGGGCCTCAATGAGCTACTGGCCGCTCACTGGTGGCTCCAGCGCACGCGGTTCAGTCGCATCATTCACTCTGATGTGGTGTTCATGAAGTTGGGTGTTGAGGTGCATGTACTGCATTGTGACAGAAAGTCACTTTACAACATCTTACAAGCCCAAAGTGGATTTTGAAAAAAGTTTCCACGAGCGCATGTTTTGGCCGTCTCAGCCAACTGTCATGAAATATGAAAAGTAAACGTGTCTTCACTTTTCCTTCATAGCTTGAAATTGGAAGGTCTTAGAAGCTTGAAACCAAGCGCATACAACACAAAGGGCCTCAATGAGCTACTGGCCGCTCACTGGTGGCTCCAGCGCACGCGGTTCAGTCGCATCATTCACTCTGATGTGGTGTTCATGAAGTTGGGTGTTGAGGTGCATGTAGTGCATTGTGACAGAAAGTCACTTTACAACATCTTACAAGCCCAAAGTGGATTTTGAAAAAAGTTTCCACGAGCGCATGTTTTGGCCGTCTCAGCCAACTGTCATGAAATATGAAAAGTAAACGTGTCTTCACTTTTCCTTCATAGCTTGAAATTGGAAGGTCTTAGAAGCTTGAAACCAAGCGCATACAACACAAAGGGCCTCAATGAGCTACTGGCCGCTCACTGGTGGCTCCAGCGCACGCGGTTCAGTCGCATCATTCACTCTGATGTGGTGTTCATGAAGTTGGGTGTTGAGGTGCATGTAGTGCATTGTGACAGAAAGTCACTTTACAACATCTTACAAGCCCAAAGTGGATTTTGAAAAAAGTTTCCACGAGCGCATGTTTTGGCCGTCTCAGCCAACTGTCATGAAATATGAAAAGTAAACGTGTCTTCACTTTTCCTTCATAGCTTGAAATTGGAAGGTCTTAGAAGCTTGAAACCAAGCGCATACAACACAAAGGGCCTCAATGAGCTACTGGCCGCTCACTGGTGGCTCCAGCGCACGCGGTTCAGTCGCATCATTCACTCTGATGTGGTGTTCATGAAGTTGGGTGTTGAGGTGCATGTAGTGCATTGTGACAGAAAGTCACTTTACAACATCTTACAAGCCCAAAGTGGATTTTGAAAAAAGTTTCCACGAGCGCATGTTTTGGCCGTCTCAGCCAACTGTCATGAAATATGAAAAGTAAACGTGTCTTCACTTTTCCTTCATAGCTTGAAATTGGAAGGTCTTAGAAGCTTGAAACCAAGCGCATACAACACAAAGGGCCTCAATGAGCTACTGGCCGCTCACTGGTGGCTCCAGCGCACGCGGTTCAGTCGCATCATTCACTCTGATGTGGTGTTCATGAAGTTGGGTGTTGAGGTGCATGTAGTGCATTGTGACAGAAAGTCACTTTACAACATCTTACAAGCCCAAAGTGGATTTTGAAAAAAGTTTCCACGAGCGCATGTTTTGGCCGTCTCAGCCAACTGTCATGAAATATGAAAAGTAAACGTGTCTTCACTTTTCCTTCATAGCTTGAAATTGGAAGGTCTTAGAAACTTGAAACCAAGCGCATACAACACAAAGGGCCTCAATGAGCTACTGGCCGCTCACTGGTGGCTCCAGCGCACGCGGTTCAGTCGCATCATTCACTCTGATGTGGTGTTCATGAAGTTGGGTGTTGAGGTGCATGTACTGCATTGTGACAGAAAGTCACTTTACAACATCTTACAAGCCCAAAGTGGATTTTGAAAAAAGTTTCCACGAGTGCATGTTTTGGCCGTCTCAGCCAACTGTCATGAAATATGAAAAGTAAACGCGTCTTCACTTTTCCTTCATAGCTTGAAATTGGAAGGTCTTAGAAGCTTGAAACCAAGCGCATACAACACAAGGGGCCTCAATGAGCTACTGGCGGCTCACTGGTGGCTCCAGCGCACGCGGTTCAGTCGCATCATTCACTCTGATGTGGTGTTCATGAAGTTGGGTGTTGAGGTGCATGTACTGCATTGTGACAGAAAGTCACTTTACAACATCTTACAAGCCCAAAGTGGATTTTGAAAAAAGTGTCCACGAGTGCATGTTTTGGCCGTCTCAGCCAACTGTCATGAAATATGAAAAGTAAACGCGTCTTCACTTTTCCTTCATAGCTTGAAATTGGAAGGTCTTAGAAGCTTGAAACCAAGCGCATACAACACAAGGGGCCTCAATGAGCTACTGGCCGCTCACTGGTGGCTCCAGCGCACGCGGTTCAGTCGCATCATTCACTCTGATGTGGTGTTCATGAAGTTGGGTGTTGAGGTGCATGTACTGCATTGTGACAGAAAGTCACTTTACAACATCTTACAAGCCCAAAGTGGATTTTGAAAAAAGTTTCCACGAGTGCATGTTTTGGCCGTCTCAGCCAACTGTCATGAAATATGAAAAGTAAACGCGTCTTCACTTTTCCTTCATAGCTTGAAATTGGAAGGTCTTAGAAGCTTGAAACCAAGCGCATACAACACAAGGGGCCTCAATGAGCTACTGGCCGCTCAATGGTGGCTCCAGCGCACGCGGTTCAGTCGCATCATTCACTCTGATGTGGTGTTCATGAAGTTGGGTGTTGAGGTGCATGTACTGCATTGTGACAGAAAGTCACTTTACAACATCTTACAAGCCCAAAGTGGATTTTGAAAAAAGTTTCCACGAGTGCATGTTTTGGCCGTCTCAGCCAACTGTCATGAAATATGAAAAGTAAACGCGTCTTCACTTTTCCTTCATAGCTTGAAATTGGAAGGTCTTAGAAGCTTGAAACCAAGCGCATACAACACAAGGGGCCTCAATGAGCTACTGGCCGCTCACTGGTGGCTCCAGCGCACGCGGTTCAGTCGCATCATTCACTCTGATGTGGTGTTCATGAAGTTCGGTGTTGAGGTGCATGTACTGCATTGTGACAGAAAGTCACTTTACAACATCTTACAAGCCCAAAGTGGATTTTGAAAAAAGTTTCCACGAGTGCATGTTTTGGCCGTCTCAGCCAACTGTCATGAAATATGAAAAGTAAACGCGTCTTCACTTTTCCTTCATAGCTTGAAATTGGAAGGTCTTAGAAGCTTGAAACCAAGCGCATACAACACAAGGGGCCTCAATGAGCTACTGGCCGCTCACTGGTGGCTCCAGCGCACGCGGTTCAGTCGCATCATTCACTCTGATGTGGTGTTCATGAAGTTGGGTGTTGAGGTGCATGTACTGCATTGTGACAGAAAGTCACTTTACAACATCTTACAAGCCCAAAGTGGATTTTGAAAAAAGTTTCCACGAGTGCATGTTTTGGCCGTCTCAGCCAACTGTCATGAAATATGAAAAGTAAACGCGTCTTCACTTTTCCTTCATAGCTTGAAATTGGAAGGTCTTAGAAGCTTGAAACCAAGCGCATACAACACAAGGGGCATCAATGAGCTACTGGCCGCTCACTGGTGGCTCCAGCGCACGCGGTTCAGTCGCATCATTCACTCTGATGTGGTGTTCATGAAGTTGGGTGTTGAGGTGCATGTACTGCATTGTGACAGAAAGTCACTTTACAACATCTTACAAGCCCAAAGTGGATTTTGAAAAAAGTTTCCACGAGTGCATGTTTTGGCCGTCTCAGCCAACTGTCATGAAATATGAAAAGTAAACGCGTCTTCACTTTTCCTTCATAGCTTGAAATTGGAAGGTCTTAGAAGCTTGAAACCAAGTGCATACAACACAAGGGGCCTCAATGAGCTACTGGCCGCTCACTGGTGGCTCCAGCGCACGCGGTTCAGTCGCATCATTCACTCTGATGTGGTGTTCATGAAGTTGGGTGTTGAGGTGCATGTACTGCATTGTGACAGAAAGTCACTTTACAACATCTTACAAGCCCAAAGTGGATTTTGAAAAAAGTTTCCACGAGTGCATGTTTTGGCCGTCTCAGCCAACTGTCATGAAATATGAAAAGTAAACGCGTCTTCACTTTTCCTTCATAGCTTGAAATTGGAAGGTCTTAGAAGCTTGAAACCAAGCGCATACAACACAAGGGGCCTCAATGAGCTACTGGCGGCTCACTGGTGGCTCCAGCGCACGCGGTTCAGTCGCATCATTCACTCTGATGTGGTGTTCATGAAGTTGGGTGTTGAGGTGCATGTACTGCATTGTGACAGAAAGTCACTTTACAACATCTTACAAGCCCAAAGTGGATTTTGAAAAAAGTTTCCACGAGTGCATGTTTTGGCCGTCTCAGCCAACTGTCATGAAATATGAAAAGTAAACGCGTCTTCACTTTTCCTTCATAGCTTGAAATTGGAAGGTCTTAGAAGCTTGAAACCAAGCGCATACAACACAAGGGGCCTCAATGAGCTACTGGCCGCTCACTGGTGGCTCCAGCGCACGCGGTTCAGTCGCATCATTCACTCTGATGTGGTGTTCATGAAGTTGGGTGTTGAGGTGCATGTACTGCATTGTGACAGAAAGTCACTTTACAACATCTTACAAGCCCAAAGTGGATTTTGAAAAAAGTTTCCACGAGTGCATGTTTTGGCCGTCTCAGCCAACTGTCATGAAATATGAAAAGTAAACGCGTCTTCACTTTTCCTTCATAGCTTGAAATTGGAAGGTCTTAGAAGCTTGAAACCAAGCGCATACAACACAAGGGGCCTCAATGAGCTACTGGCGGCTCACTGGTGGCTCCAGCGCACGCGGTTCAGTCGCATCATTCACTCTGATGTGGTGTTCATGAAGTTGGGTGTTGAGGTGCATGTACTGCATTGTGACAGAAAGTCACTTTACAACATCTTACAAGCCCAAAGTGGATTTTGAAAAAAGTGTCCACGAGTGCATGTTTTGGCCGTCTCAGCCAACTGTCATGAAATATGAAAAGTAAACGCGTCTTCACTTTTCCTTCATAGCTTGAAATTGGAAGGTCTTAGAAGCTTGAAACCAAGCGCATACAACACAAGGGGCCTCAATGAGCTACTGGCCGCTCACTGGTGGCTCCAGCGCACGCGGTTCAGTCGCATCATTCACTCTGATGTGGTGTTCATGAAGTTGGGTGTTGAGGTGCATGTACTGCATTGTGACAGAAAGTCACTTTACAACATCTTACAAGCCCAAAGTGGATTTTGAAAAAAGTTTCCACGAGTGCATGTTTTGGCCGTCTCAGCCAACTGTCATGAAATATGAAAAGTAAACGCGTCTTCACTTTTCCTTCATAGCTTGAAATTGGAAGGTCTTAGAAGCTTGAAACCAAGCGCATACAACACAAGGGGCCTCAATGAGCTACTGGCCGCTCAATGGTGGCTCCAGCGCACGCCGTTCAGTCGCATCATTCACTCTGATGTGGTGTTCATGAAGTTGGGTGTTGAGGTGCATGTACTGCATTGTGACAGAAAGTCACTTTACAACATCTTACAAGCCCAAAGTGGATTTTGAAAAAAGTTTCCACGAGTGCATGTTTTGGCCGTCTCAGCCAACTGTCATGAAATATGAAAAGTAAACGCGTCTTCACTTTTCCTTCATAGCTTGAAATTGGAAGGTCTTAGAAGCTTGAAACCAAGCGCATACAACACAAGGGGCCTCAATGAGCTACTGGCCGCTCACTGGTGGCTCCAGCGCACGCGGTTCAGTCGCATCATTCACTCTGATGTGGTGTTCATGAAGTTGGGTGTTGAGGTGCATGTACTGCATTGTGACAGAAAGTCACTTTACAACATCTTACAAGCCCAAAGTGGATTTTGAAAAAAGTTTCCACGAGTGCATGTTTTGGCCGTCTCAGCCAACTGTCATGAAATATGAAAAGTAAACGCGTCTTCACTTTTCCTTCATAGCTTGAAATTGGAAGGTCTTAGAAGCTTGAAACCAAGCGCATACAACACAAGGGGCCTCAATGAGCTACTGGCCGCTCACTGGTGGCTCCAGCGCACGCGGTTCAGTCGCATCATTCACTCTGATGTGGTGTTCATGAAGTTGGGTGTTGAGGTGCATGTACTGCATTGTGACAGAAAGTCACTTTACAACATCTTACAAGCCCAAAGTGGATTTTGAAAAAAGTTTCCACGAGTGCATGTTTTGGCCGTCTCAGCCAACTGTCATGAAATATGAAAAGTAAACGCGTCTTCACTTTTCCTTCATAGCTTGAAATTGGAAGGTCTTAGAAGCTTGAAACCAAGCGCATACAACACAAGGGGCCTCAATGAGCTACTGGCGGCTCACTGGTGGCTCCAGCGCACGCGGTTCAGTCGCATCATTCACTCTGATGTGGTGTTCATGAAGTTGGGTGTTGAGGTGCATGTACTGCATTGTGACAGAAAGTCACTTTACAACATCTTACAAGCCCAAAGTGGATTTTGAAAAAAGTGTCCACGAGTGCATGTTTTGGCCGTCTCAGCCAACTGTCATGAAATATGAAAAGTAAACGCGTCTTCACTTTTCCTTCATAGCTTGAAATTGGAAGGTCTTAGAAGCTTGAAACCAAGCGCATACAACACAAGGGGCCTCAATGAGCTACTGGCCGCTCAATGGTGGCTCCAGCGCACGCGGTTCAGTCGCATCATTCACTCTGATGTGGTGTTCATGAAGTTGGGTGTTGAGGTGCATGTACTGCATTGTGACAGAAAGTCACTTTACAACATCTTACAAGCCCAAAGTGGATTTTGAAAAAAGTTTCCACGAGTGCATGTTTTGGCCGTCTCAGCCAACTGTCATGAAATATGAAAAGTAAACGCGTCTTCACTTTTCCTTCATAGCTTGAAATTGGAAGGTCTTAGAAGCTTGAAACCAAGCGCATACAACACAAGGGGCCTCAATGAGCTACTGGCGGCTCACTGGTGGCTCCAGCGCACGCGGTTCAGTCGCATCATTCACTCTGATGTGGTGTTCATGAAGTTGGGTGTTGAGGTGCATGTACTGCATTGTGACAGAAAGTCACTTTACAACATCTTACAAGCCCAAAGTGGATTTTGAAAAAAGTGTCCACGAGTGCATGTTTTGGCCGTCTCAGCCAACTGTCATGAAATATGAAAAGTAAACGCGTCTTCACTTTTCCTTCATAGCTTGAAATTGGAAGGTCTTAGAAGCTTGAAACCAAGCGCATACAACACAAGGGGCCTCAATGAGCTACTGGCCGCTCACTGGTGGCTCCAGCGCACGCGGTTCAGTCGCATCATTCACTCTGATGTGGTGTTCATGAAGTTGGGTGTTGAGGTGCATGTACTGCATTGTGACAGAAAGTCACTTTACAACATCTTACAAGCCCAAAGTGGATTTTGAAAAAAGTTTCCACGAGTGCATGTTTTGGCCGTCTCAGCCAACTGTCATGAAATATGAAAAGTAAACGCGTCTTCACTTTTCCTTCATAGCTTGAAATTGGAAGGTCTTAGAAGCTTGAAACCAAGCGCATACAACACAAGGGGCATCAATGAGCTACTGGCCGCTCACTGGTGGCTCCAGCGCACGCGGTTCAGTCGCATCATTCACTCTGATGTGGTGTTCATGAAGTTGGGTGTTGAGGTGCATGTACTGCATTGTGACAGAAAGTCACTTTACAACATCTTACAAGCCCAAAGTGGATTTTGAAAAAAGTTTCCACGAGTGCATGTTTTGGCCGTCTCAGCCAACTGTCATGAAATATGAAAAGTAAATGCGTCTTCACTTTTCCTTCATAGCTTGAAATTGGAAGGTCTTAGAAGCTTGAAACCAAGCGCATACAACACAA
Source organism: Sardina pilchardus (assembly GCF_963854185.1). NCBI lineage: Eukaryota > Metazoa > Chordata > Actinopteri > Clupeiformes > Clupeidae > Sardina > Sardina pilchardus. The sequence goes on from NW_026910930.1 coordinate 148,140, forward strand.
GGGGCCTCAATGAGCTACTGGCCGCTCACTGGTGGCTCCAGCGCACGCGGTTCAGTCGCATCATTCACTCTGATGTGGTGTTCATGAAGTTGGGTGTTGAGGTGCATGTACTGCATTGTGACAGAAAGTCACTTTACAACATCTTACAAGCCCAAAGTGGATTTTGAAAAAAGTTTCCACGAGTGCATGTTTTGGCCGTCTCAGCCAACTGTCATGAAATATGAAAAGTAAACGCGTCTTCACTTTTCCTTCATAGCTTGAAATTGGAAGGTCTTAGAAGCTTGAAACCAAGCGCATACAACACAAGGGGCCTCAATGAGCTACTGGCCGCTCAATGGTGGCTCCAGCGCACGCGGTTCAGTCGCATCATTCACTCTGATGTGGTGTTCATGAAGTTGGGTGTTGAGGTGCATGTACTGCATTGTGACAGAAAGTCACTTTACAACATCTTACAAGCCCAAAGTGGATTTTGAAAAAAGTTTCCACGAGTGCATGTTTTGGCCGTCTCAGCCAACTGTCATGAAATATGAAAAGTAAATGCGTCTTCACTTTTCCTTCATAGCTTGAAATTGGAAGGTCTTAGAAGCTTGAAACCAAGCGCATACAACACAAGGGGCCTCAATGAGCTACTGGCCGCTCACTGGTGGCTCCAGCGCACGCGGTTCAGTCGCATCATTCACTCTGATGTGGTGTTCATGAAGTTGGGTGTTGAGGTGCATGTACTGCATTGTGACAGAAAGTCACTTTACAACATCTTACAAGCCCAAAGTGGATTTTGAAAAAAGTTTCCACGAGTGCATGTTTTGGCCGTCTCAGCCAACTGTCATGAAATATGAAAAGTAAACGCGTCTTCACTTTTCCTTCATAGCTTGAAATTGGAAGGTCTTAGAAGCTTGAAACCAAGCGCATACAACACAAGGGGCCTCAATGAGCTACTGGCCGCTCAATGGTGGCTCCAGCGCACGCGGTTCAGTCGCATCATTCACTCTGATGTGGTGTTCATGAAGTTGGGTGTTGAGGTGCATGTACTGCATTGTGACAGAAAGTCACTTTACAACATCTTACAAGCCCAAAGTGGATTTTGAAAAAAGTTTCCACGAGTGCATGTTTTGGCCGTCTCAGCCAACTGTCATGAAATATGAAAAGTAAACGCGTCTTCACTTTTCCTTCATAGCTTGAAATTGGAAGGTCTTAGAAGCTTGAAACCAAGCGCATACAACACAAGGGGCCTCAATGAGCTACTGGCCGCTCAATGGTGGCTCCAGCGCACGCGGTTCAGTCGCATCATTCACTCTGATGTGGTGTTCATGAAGTTGGGTGTTGAGGTGCATGTACTGCATTGTGACAGAAAGTCACTTTACAACATCTTACAAGCCCAAAGTGGATTTTGAAAAAAGTTTCCACGAGTGCATGTTTTGGCCGTCTCAGCCAACTGTCATGAAATATGAAAAGTAAACGCGTCTTCACTTTTCCTTCATAGCTTGAAATTGGAAGGTCTTAGAAGCTTGAAACCAAGCGCATACAACACAAGGGGCCTCAATGAGCTACTGGCCGCTCACTGGTGGCTCCAGCGCACGCGGTTCAGTCGCATCATTCACTCTGATGTGGTGTTCATGAAGTTCGGTGTTGAGGTGCATGTACTGCATTGTGACAGAAAGTCACTTTACAACATCTTACAAGCCCAAAGTGGATTTTGAAAAAAGTTTCCACGAGTGCATGTTTTGGCCGTCTCAGCCAACTGTCATGAAATATGAAAAGTAAACGCGTCTTCACTTTTCCTTCATAGCTTGAAATTGGAAGGTCTTAGAAGCTTGAAACCAAGCGCATACAACACAAGGGGCCTCAATGAGCTACTGGCCGCTCACTGGTGGCTCCAGCGCACGCGGTTCAGTCGCATCATTCACTCTGATGTGGTGTTCATGAAGTTGGGTGTTGAGGTGCATGTACTGCATTGTGACAGAAAGTCACTTTACAACATCTTACAAGCCCAAAGTGGATTTTGAAAAAAGTTTCCACGAGTGCATGTTTTGGCCGTCTCAGCCAACTGTCATGAAATATGAAAAGTAAACGCGTCTTCACTTTTCCTTCATAGCTTGAAATTGGAAGGTCTTAGAAGCTTGAAACCAAGCGCATACAACACAAGGGGCATCAATGAGCTACTGGCCGCTCACTGGTGGCTCCAGCGCACGCGGTTCAGTCGCATCATTCACTCTGATGTGGTGTTCATGAAGTTGGGTGTTGAGGTGCATGTACTGCATTGTGACAGAAAGTCACTTTACAACATCTTACAAGCCCAAAGTGGATTTTGAAAAAAGTTTCCACGAGTGCATGTTTTGGCCGTCTCAGCCAACTGTCATGAAATATGAAAAGTAAACGCGTCTTCACTTTTCCTTCATAGCTTGAAATTGGAAGGTCTTAGAAGCTTGAAACCAAGTGCATACAACACAAGGGGCCTCAATGAGCTACTGGCCGCTCACTGGTGGCTCCAGCGCACGCGGTTCAGTCGCATCATTCACTCTGATGTGGTGTTCATGAAGTTGGGTGTTGAGGTGCATGTACTGCATTGTGACAGAAAGTCACTTTACAACATCTTACAAGCCCAAAGTGGATTTTGAAAAAAGTTTCCACGAGTGCATGTTTTGGCCGTCTCAGCCAACTGTCATGAAATATGAAAAGTAAATGCGTCTTCACTTTTCCTTCATAGCTTGAAATTGGAAGGTCTTAGAAGCTTGAAACCAAGCGCATACAACACAAGGGGCCTCAATGAGCTACTGGCCGCTCACTGGTGGCTCCAGCGCACGCGGTTCAGTCGCATCATTCACTCTGATGTGGTGTTCATGAAGTTGGGTGTTGAGGTGCATGTACTGCATTGTGACAGAAAGTCACTTTACAACATCTTACAAGCCCAAAGTGGATTTTGAAAAAAGTTTCCACGAGTGCATGTTTTGGCCGTCTCAGCCAACTGTCATGAAATATGAAAAGTAAACGCGTCTTCACTTTTCCTTCATAGCTTGAAATTGGAAGGTCTTAGAAGCTTGAAACCAAGCGCATACAACACAAGGGGCCTCAATGAGCTACTGGCCGCTCAATGGTGGCTCCAGCGCACGCGGTTCAGTCGCATCATTCACTCTGATGTGGTGTTCATGAAGTTGGGTGTTGAGGTGCATGTACTGCATTGTGACAGAAAGTCACTTTACAACATCTTACAAGCCCAAAGTGGATTTTGAAAAAAGTTTCCACGAGTGCATGTTTTGGCCGTCTCAGCCAACTGTCATGAAATATGAAAAGTAAACGCGTCTTCACTTTTCCTTCATAGCTTGAAATTGGAAGGTCTTAGAAGCTTGAAACCAAGCGCATACAACACAAGGGGCCTCAATGAGCTACTGGCCGCTCAATGGTGGCTCCAGCGCACGCGGTTCAGTCGCATCATTCACTCTGATGTGGTGTTCATGAAGTTGGGTGTTGAGGTGCATGTACTGCATTGTGACAGAAAGTCACTTTACAACATCTTACAAGCCCAAAGTGGATTTTGAAAAAAGTTTCCACGAGTGCATGTTTTGGCCGTCTCAGCCAACTGTCATGAAATATGAAAAGTAAACGCGTCTTCACTTTTCCTTCATAGCTTGAAATTGGAAGGTCTTAGAAGCTTGAAACCAAGCGCATACAACACAAGGGGCCTCAATGAGCTACTGGCCGCTCACTGGTGGCTCCAGCGCACGCGGTTCAGTCGCATCATTCACTCTGATGTGGTGTTCATGAAGTTCGGTGTTGAGGTGCATGTACTGCATTGTGACAGAAAGTCACTTTACAACATCTTACAAGCCCAAAGTGGATTTTGAAAAAAGTTTCCACGAGTGCATGTTTTGGCCGTCTCAGCCAACTGTCATGAAATATGAAAAGTAAACGCGTCTTCACTTTTCCTTCATAGCTTGAAATTGGAAGGTCTTAGAAGCTTGAAACCAAGCGCATACAACACAAGGGGCCTCAATGAGCTACTGGCCGCTCACTGGTGGCTCCAGCGCACGCGGTTCAGTCGCATCATTCACTCTGATGTGGTGTTCATGAAGTTGGGTGTTGAGGTGCATGTACTGCATTGTGACAGAAAGTCACTTTACAACATCTTACAAGCCCAAAGTGGATTTTGAAAAAAGTTTCCACGAGTGCATGTTTTGGCCGTCTCAGCCAACTGTCATGAAATATGAAAAGTAAACGCGTCTTCACTTTTCCTTCATAGCTTGAAATTGGAAGGTCTTAGAAGCTTGAAACCAAGCGCATACAACACAAGGGGCATCAATGAGCTACTGGCCGCTCACTGGTGGCTCCAGCGCACGCGGTTCAGTCGCATCATTCACTCTGATGTGGTGTTCATGAAGTTGGGTGTTGAGGTGCATGTACTGCATTGTGACAGAAAGTCACTTTACAACATCTTACAAGCCCAAAGTGGATTTTGAAAAAAGTTTCCACGAGTGCATGTTTTGGCCGTCTCAGCCAACTGTCATGAAATATGAAAAGTAAACGCGTCTTCACTTTTCCTTCATAGCTTGAAATTGGAAGGTCTTAGAAGCTTGAAACCAAGTGCATACAACACAAGGGGCCTCAATGAGCTACTGGCCGCTCACTGGTGGCTCCAGCGCACGCGGTTCAGTCGCATCATTCACTCTGATGTGGTGTTCATGAAGTTGGGTGTTGAGGTGCATGTACTGCATTGTGACAGAAAGTCACTTTACAACATCTTACAAGCCCAAAGTGGATTTTGAAAAAAGTTTCCACGAGTGCATGTTTTGGCCGTCTCAGCCAACTGTCATGAAATATGAAAAGTAAACGCGTCTTCACTTTTCCTTCATAGCTTGAAATTGGAAGGTCTTAGAAGCTTGAAACCAAGCGCATACAACACAAGGGGCCTCAATGAGCTACTGGCGGCTCACTGGTGGCTCCAGCGCACGCGGTTCAGTCGCATCATTCACTCTGATGTGGTGTTCATGAAGTTGGGTGTTGAGGTGCATGTACTGCATTGTGACAGAAAGTCACTTTACAACATCTTACAAGCCCAAAGTGGATTTTGAAAAAAGTTTCCACGAGTGCATGTTTTGGCCGTCTCAGCCAACTGTCATGAAATATGAAAAGTAAACGCGTCTTCACTTTTCCTTCATAGCTTGAAATTGGAAGGTCTTAGAAGCTTGAAACCAAGCGCATACAACACAAGGGGCCTCAATGAGCTACTGGCCGCTCACTGGTGGCTCCAGCGCACGCGGTTCAGTCGCATCATTCACTCTGATGTGGTGTTCATGAAGTTGGGTGTTGAGGTGCATGTACTGCATTGTGACAGAAAGTCACTTTACAACATCTTACAAGCCCAAAGTGGATTTTGAAAAAAGTTTCCACGAGTGCATGTTTTGGCCGTCTCAGCCAACTGTCATGAAATATGAAAAGTAAACGCGTCTTCACTTTTCCTTCATAGCTTGAAATTGGAAGGTCTTAGAAGCTTGAAACCAAGCGCATACAACACAAGGGGCCTCAATGAGCTACTGGCGGCTCACTGGTGGCTCCAGCGCACGCGGTTCAGTCGCATCATTCACTCTGATGTGGTGTTCATGAAGTTGGGTGTTGAGGTGCATGTACTGCATTGTGACAGAAAGTCACTTTACAACATCTTACAAGCCCAAAATGGATTTTGAAAAAAGTGTCCACGAGTGCATGTTTTGGCCGTCTCAGCCAACTGTCATGAAATATGAAAAGTAAACGCGTCTTCACTTTTCCTTCATAGCTTGAAATTGGAAGGTCTTAGAAGCTTGAAACCAAGCGCATACAACACAAGGGGCCTCAATGAGCTACTGGCCGCTCACTGGTGGCTCCAGCGCACGCGGTTCAGTCGCATCATTCACTCTGATGTGGTGTTCATGAAGTTGGGTGTTGAGGTGCATGTACTGCATTGTGACAGAAAGTCACTTTACAACATCTTACAAGCCCAAAGTGGATTTTGAAAAAAGTTTCCACGAGTGCATGTTTTGGCCGTCTCAGCCAACTGTCATGAAATATGAAAAGTAAACGCGTCTTCACTTTTCCTTCATAGCTTGAAATTGGAAGGTCTTAGAAGCTTGAAACCAAGCGCATACAACACAAGGGGCCTCAATGAGCTACTGGCCGCTCAATGGTGGCTCCAGCGCACGCGGTTCAGTCGCATCATTCACTCTGATGTGGTGTTCATGAAGTTGGGTGTTGAGGTGCATGTACTGCATTGTGACAGAAAGTCACTTTACAACATCTTACAAGCCCAAAGTGGATTTTGAAAAAAGTTTCCACGAGTGCATGTTTTGGCCGTCTCAGCCAACTGTCATGAAATATGAAAAGTAAACGCGTCTTCACTTTTCCTTCATAGCTTGAAATTGGAAGGTCTTAGAAGCTTGAAACCAAGCGCATACAACACAAGGGGCCTCAATGAGCTACTGGCGGCTCACTGGTGGCTCCAGCGCACGCGGTTCAGTCGCATCATTCACTCTGATGTGGTGTTCATGAAGTTGGGTGTTGAGGTGCATGTACTGCATTGTGACAGAAAGTCACTTTACAACATCTTACAAGCCCAAAATGGATTTTGAAAAAAGTGTCCACGAGTGCATGTTTTGGCCGTCTCAGCCAACTGTCATGAAATATGAAAAGTAAACGCGTCTTCACTTTTCCTTCATAGCTTGAAATTGGAAGGTCTTAGAAGCTTGAAACCAAGCGCATACAACACAAGGGGCCTCAATGAGCTACTGGCCGCTCACTGGTGGCTCCAGCGCACGCGGTTCAGTCGCATCATTCACTCTGATGTGGTGTTCATGAAGTTGGGTGTTGAGGTGCATGTACTGCATTGTGACAGAAAGTCACTTTACAACATCTTACAAGCCCAAAGTGGATTTTGAAAAAAGTTTCCACGAGTGCATGTTTTGGCCGTCTCAGCCAACTGTCATGAAATATGAAAAGTAAACGCGTCTTCACTTTTCCTTCATAGCTTGAAATTGGAAGGTCTTAGAAGCTTGAAACCAAGCGCATACAACACAAGGGGCCTCAATGAGCTACTGGCCGCTCAATGGTGGCTCCAGCGCACGCGGTTCAGTCGCATCATTCACTCTGATGTGGTGTTCATGAAGTTGGGTGTTGAGGTGCATGTACTGCATTGTGACAGAAAGTCACTTTACAACATCTTACAAGCCCAAAGTGGATTTTGAAAAAAGTTTCCACGAGTGCATGTTTTGGCCGTCTCAGCCAACTGTCATGAAATATGAAAAGTAAACGCGTCTTCACTTTTCCTTCATAGCTTGAAATTGGAAGGTCTTAGAAGCTTGAAACCAAGCGCATACAACACAAGGGGCCTCAATGAGCTACTGGCGGCTCACTGGTGGCTCCAGCGCACGCGGTTCAGTCGCATCATTCACTCTGATGTGGTGTTCATGAAGTTGGGTGTTGAGGTGCATGTACTGCATTGTGACAGAAAGTCACTTTACAACATCTTACAAGCCCAAAGTGGATTTTGAAAAAAGTGTCCACGAGTGCATGTTTTGGCCGTCTCAGCCAACTGTCATGAAATATGAAAAGTAAACGCGTCTTCACTTTTCCTTCATAGCTTGAAATTGGAAGGTCTTAGAAGCTTGAAACCAAGCGCATACAACACAAGGGGCCTCAATGAGCTACTGGCCGCTCACTGGTGGCTCCAGCGCACGCGGTTCAGTCGCATCATTCACTCTGATGTGGTGTTCATGAAGTTGGGTGTTGAGGTGCATGTACTGCATTGTGACAGAAAGTCACTTTACAACATCTTACAAGCCCAAAGTGGATTTTGAAAAAAGTTTCCACGAGTGCATGTTTTGGCCGTCTCAGCCAACTGTCATGAAATATGAAAAGTAAACGCGTCTTCACTTTTCCTTCATAGCTTGAAATTGGAAGGTCTTAGAAGCTTGAAACCAAGCGCATACAACACAAGGGGCATCAATGAGCTACTGGCCGCTCACTGGTGGCTCCAGCGCACGCGGTTCAGTCGCATCATTCACTCTGATGTGGTGTTCATGAAGTTGGGTGTTGAGGTGCATGTACTGCATTGTGACAGAAAGTCACTTTACAACATCTTACAAGCCCAAAGTGGATTTTGAAAAAAGTTTCCACGAGTGCATGTTTTGGCCGTCTCAGCCAACTGTCATGAAATATGAAAAGTAAATGCGTCTTCACTTTTCCTTCATAGCTTGAAATTGGAAGGTCTTAGAAGCTTGAAACCAAGCGCATACAACACAAGGGGCCTCAATGAGCTACTGGCCGCTCACTGGTGGCTCCAGCGCACGCGGTTCAGTCGCATCATTCACTCTGATGTGGTGTTCATGAAGTTGGGTGTTGAGGTGCATGTACTGCATTGTGACAGAAAGTCACTTTACAACATCTTACAAGCCCAAAGTGGATTTTGAAAAAAGTTTCCACGAGTGCATGTTTTGGCCGTCTCAGCCAACTGTCATGAAATATGAAAAGTAAACGCGTCTTCACTTTTCCTTCATAGCTTGAAATTGGAAGGTCTTAGAAGCTTGAAACCAAGCGCATACAACACAAGGGGCCTCAATGAGCTACTGGCCGCTCACTGGTGGCTCCAGCGCACGCGGTTCAGTCGCATCATTCACTCTGATGTGGTGTTCATGAAGTTGGGTGTTGAGGTGCATGTACTGCATTGTGACAGAAAGTCACTTTACAACATCTTACAAGCCCAAAGTGGATTTTGAAAAAAGTTTCCACGAGTGCATGTTTTGGCCGTCTCAGCCAACTGTCATGAAATATGAAAAGTAAACGCGTCTTCACTTTTCCTTCATAGCTTGAAATTGGAAGGTCTTAGAAGCTTGAAACCAAGCGCATACAACACAAGGGGCCTCAATGAGCTACTGGCGGCTCACTGGTGGCTCCAGCGCACGCGGTTCAGTCGCATCATTCACTCTGATGTGGTGTTCATGAAGTTGGGTGTTGAGGTGCATGTACTGCATTGTGACAGAAAGTCACTTTACAACATCTTACAAGCCCAAAGTGGATTTTGAAAAAAGTGTCCACGAGTGCATGTTTTGGCCGTCTCAGCCAACTGTCATGAAATATGAAAAGTAAACGCGTCTTCACTTTTCCTTCATAGCTTGAAATTGGAAGGTCTTAGAAGCTTGAAACCAAGCGCATACAACACAAGGGGCCTCAATGAGCTACTGGCCGCTCACTGGTGGCTCCAGCGCACGCGGTTCAGTCGCATCATTCACTCTGATGTGGTGTTCATGAAGTTGGGTGTTGAGGTGCATGTACTGCATTGTGACAGAAAGTCACTTTACAACATCTTACAAGCCCAAAGTGGATTTTGAAAAAAGTTTCCACGAGTGCATGTTTTGGCCGTCTCAGCCAACTGTCATGAAATATGAAAAGTAAACGCGTCTTCACTTTTCCTTCATAGCTTGAAATTGGAAGGTCTTAGAAGCTTGAAACCAAGCGCATACAACACAAGGGGCCTCAATGAGCTAATGGCCGCTCAATGGTGGCTCCAGCGCACGCGGTTCAGTCGCATCATTCACTCTGATGTGGTGTTCATGAAGTTGGGTGTTGAGGTGCATGTACTGCATTGTGACAGAAAGTCACTTTACAACATCTTACAAGCCCAAAGTGGATTTTGAAAAAAGTTTCCACGAGTGCATGTTTTGGCCGTCTCAGCCAACTGTCATGAAATATGAAAAGTAAACGCGTCTTCACTTTTCCTTCATAGCTTGAAATTGGAAGGTCTTAGAAGCTTGAAACCAAGCGCATACAACACAAGGGGCCTCAATGAGCTACTGGCCGCTCACTGGTGGCTCCAGCGCACGCGGTTCAGTCGCATCATTCACTCTGATGTGGTGTTCATGAAGTTGGGTGTTGAGGTGCATGTACTGCATTGTGACAGAAAGTCACTTTACAACATCTTACAAGCCCAAAGTGGATTTTGAAAAAAGTTTCCACGAGTGCATGTTTTGGCCGTCTCAGCCAACTGTCATGAAATATGAAAAGTAAACGCGTCTTCACTTTTCCTTCATAGCTTGAAATTGGAAGGTCTTAGAAGCTTGAAACCAAGCGCATACAACACAAGGGGCCTCAATGAGCTACTGGCGGCTCACTGGTGGCTCCAGCGCACGCGGTTCAGTCGCATCATTCACTCTGATGTGGTGTTCATGAAGTTGGGTGTTGAGGTGCATGTACTGCATTGTGACAGAAAGTCACTTTACAACATCTTACAAGCCCAAAGTGGATTTTGAAAAAAGTTTCCACGAGTGCATGTTTTGGCCGTCTCAGCCAACTGTCATGAAATATGAAAAGTAAACGCGTCTTCACTTTTCCTTCATAGCTTGAAATTGGAAGGTCTTAGAAGCTTGAAACCAAGCGCATACAACACAAGGGGCCTCAATGAGCTACTGGCCGCTCACTGGTGGCTCCAGCGCACGCGGTTCAGTCGCATCATTCACTCTGATGTGGTGTTCATGAAGTTGGGTGTTGAGGTGCATGTACTGCATTGTGACAGAAAGTCACTTTACAACATCTTACAAGCCCAAAGTGGATTTTGAAAAAAGTTTCCACGAGTGCATGTTTTGGCCGTCTCAGCCAACTGTCATGAAATATGAAAAGTAAACGCGTCTTCACTTTTCCTTCATAGCTTGAAATTGGAAGGTCTTAGAAGCTTGAAACCAAGCGCATACAACACAAGGGGCCTCAATGAGCTACTGGCGGCTCACTGGTGGCTCCAGCGCACGCGGTTCAGTCGCATCATTCACTCTGATGTGGTGTTCATGAAGTTGGGTGTTGAGGTGCATGTACTGCATTGAGACAGAAAGTCACTTTACAACATCTTACAAGCCCAAAGTGGATTTTGAAAAAAGTTTCCACGAGTGCATGTTTTGGCCGTCTCAGCCAACTGTCATGAAATATGAAAAGTAAACGCGTCTTCACTTTTCCTTCATAGCTTGAAATTGGAAGGTCTTAGAAGCTTGAAACCAAGCGCATACAACACAAGGGGCCTCAATGAGCTACTGGCGGCTCACTGGTGGCTCCAGCGCACGCGGTTCAGTCGCATCATTCACTCTGATGTGGTGTTCATGAAGTTGGGTGTTGAGGTGCATGTACTGCATTGTGACAGAAAGTCACTTTACAACATCTTACAAGCCCAAAGTGGATTTTGAAAAAAGTTTCCACGAGTGCATGTTTTGGCCGTCTCAGCCAACTGTCATGAAATATGAAAAGTAAACGCGTCTTCACTTTTCCTTCATAGCTTGAAATTGGAAGGTCTTAGAAGCTTGAAACCAAGCGCATACAACACAAGGGGCCTCAATGAGCTACTGGCCGCTCACTGGTGGCTCCAGCGCACGCGGTTCAGTCGCATCATTCACTCTGATGTGGTGTTCATGAAGTTGGGTGTTGAGGTGCATGTACTGCATTGAGACAGAAAGTCACTTTACAACATCTTACAAGCCCAAAGTGGATTTTGAAAAAAGTGTCCACGAGTGCATGTTTTGGCCGTCTCAGCCAACTGTCATGAAATATGAAAAGTAAACGCGTCTTCACTTTTCCTTCATAGCTTGAAATTGGAAGGTCTTAGAAGCTTGAAACCAAGCGCATACAACACAAGGGGCCTCAATGAGCTACTGGCCGCTCACTGGTGGCTCCAGCGCACGCGGTTCAGTCGCATCATTCACTCTGATGTGGTGTTCATGAAGTTGGGTGTTGAGGTGCATGTACTGCATTGAGACAGAAAGTCACTTTACAACATCTTACAAGCCCAAAGTGGATTTTGAAAAAAGTTTCCACGAGTGCATGTTTTGGCCGTCTCAGCCAACTGTCATGAAATATGAAAAGTAAACGTGTCTTCACTTTTCCTTCATAGCTTGAAATTGGAAGGTCTTAGAAGCTTGAAACCAAGCGCATACAACACAAGGGGCCTCAATGAGCTACTGGCCGCTCACTGGTGGCTCCAGCGCACGCGGTTCAGTCGCATCATTCACTCTGATGTGGTGTTCATGAAGTTGGGTGTTGAGGTGCATGTACTGCATTGAGACAGAAAGTCACTTTACAACATCTTACAAGCCCAAAGTGGATTTTGAAAAAAGTGTCCACGAGTGCATGTTTTGGCCGTCTCAGCCAACTGTCATGAAATATGAAAAGTAAACGCGTCTTCACTTTTCCTTCATAGCTTGAAATTGGAAGGTCTTAGAAGCTTGAAACCAAGCGCATACAACACAAGGGGCCTCAATGAGCTACTGGCCGCTCACTGGTGGCTCCAGCGCACGCGGTTCAGTCGCATCATTCACTCTGATGTGGTGTTCATGAAGTTGGGTGTTGAGGTGCATGTACTGCATTGAGACAGAAAGTCACTTTACAACATCTTACAAGCCCAAAGTGGATTTTGAAAAAAGTGTCCACGAGTGCATGTTTTGGCCGTCTCAGCCAACTGTCATGAAATATGAAAAGTAAACGCGTCTTCACTTTTCCTTCATAGCTTGAAATTGGAAGGTCTTAGAAGCTTGAAACCAAGCGCATACAACACAAGGGGCCTCAATGAGCTACTGGCCGCTCACTGGTGGCTCCAGCGCACGCGGTTCAGTCGCATCATTCACTCTGATGTGGTGTTCATGAAGTTGGGTGTTGAGGTGCATGTACTGCATTGAGACAGAAAGTCACTTTACAACATCTTACAAGCCCAAAGTGGATTTTGAAAAAAGTTTCCACGAGTGCATGTTTTGGCCGTCTCAGCCAACTGTCATGAAATATGAAAAGTAAACGCGTCTTCACTTTTCCTTCATAGCTTGAAATTGGAAGGTCTTAGAAGCTTGAAACCAAGCGCATACAACACAAGGGGCCTCAATGAGCTACTGGCCGCTCACTGGTGGCTCCAGCGCACGCGGTTCAGTCGCATCATTCACTCTGATGTGGTGTTCATGAAGTTGGGTGTTGAGGTGCATGTACTGCATTGTGACAGAAAGTCACTTTACAACATCTTACAAGCCCAAAGTGGATTTTGAAAAAAGTTTCCACGAGTGCATGTTTTGGCCGTCTCAGCCAACTGTCATGAAATATGAAAAGTAAACGCGTCTTCACTTTTCCTTCATAGCTTGAAATTGGAAGGTCTTAGAAGCTTGAAACCAAGCGCATACAACACAAGGGGCCTCAATGAGCTACTGGCGGCTCACTGGTGGCTCCAGCGCACGCGGTTCAGTCGCATCATTCACTCTGATGTGGTGTTCATGAAGTTGGGTGTTGAGGTGCATGTACTGCATTGTGACAGAAAGTCACTTTACAACATCTTACAAGCCCAAAGTGGATTTTGAAAAAAGTTTCCACGAGTGCATGTTTTGGCCGTCTCAGCCAACTGTCATGAAATATGAAAAGTAAACGCGTCTTCACTTTTCCTTCATAGCTTGAAATTGGAAGGTCTTAGAAGCTTGAAACCAAGTGCATACAACACAAGGGGCCTCAATGAGCTACTGGCCGCTCACTGGTGGCTCCAGCGCACGCGGTTCAGTCGCATCATTCACTCTGATGTGGTGTTCATGAAGTTGGGTGTTGAGGTGCATGTACTGCATTGTGACAGAAAGTCACTTTACAACATCTTACAAGCCCAAAGTGGATTTTGAAAAAAGTTTCCACGAGTGCATGTTTTGGCCGTCTCAGCCAACTGTCATGAAATATGAAAAGTAAACGCGTCTTCACTTTTCCTTCATAGCTTGAAATTGGAAGGTCTTAGAAGCTTGAAACCAAGCGCATACAACACAAGGGGCCTCAATGAGCTACTGGCGGCTCACTGGTGGCTCCAGCGCACGCGGTTCAGTCGCATCATTCACTCTGATGTGGTGTTCATGAAGTTGGGTGTTGAGGTGCATGTACTGCATTGTGACAGAAAGTCACTTTACAACATCTTACAAGCCCAAAGTGGATTTTGAAAAAAGTTTCCACGAGTGCATGTTTTGGCCGTCTCAGCCAACTGTCATGAAATATGAAAAGTAAACGCGTCTTCACTTTTCCTTCATAGCTTGAAATTGGAAGGTCTTAGAAGCTTGAAACCAAGCGCATACAACACAAGGGGCCTCAATGAGCTACTGGCCGCTCACTGGTGGCTCCAGCGCACGCGGTTCAGTCGCATCATTCACTCTGATGTGGTGTTCATGAAGTTGGGTGTTGAGGTGCATGTACTGCATTGAGACAGAAAGTCACTTTACAACATCTTACAAGCCCAAAGTGGATTTTGAAAAAAGTGTCCACGAGTGCATGTTTTGGCCGTCTCAGCCAACTGTCATGAAATATGAAAAGTAAACGCGTCTTCACTTTTCCTTCATAGCTTGAAATTGGAAGGTCTTAGAAGCTTGAAACCAAGCGCATACAACACAAGGGGCCTCAATGAGCTACTGGCCGCTCACTGGTGGCTCCAGCGCACGCGGTTCAGTCGCATCATTCACTCTGATGTGGTGTTCATGAAGTTGGGTGTTGAGGTGCATGTACTGCATTGAGACAGAAAGTCACTTTACAACATCTTACAAGCCCAAAGTGGATTTTGAAAAAAGTTTCCACGAGTGCATGTTTTGGCCGTCTCAGCCAACTGTCATGAAATATGAAAAGTAAACGTGTCTTCACTTTTCCTTCATAGCTTGAAATTGGAAGGTCTTAGAAGCTTGAAACCAAGCGCATACAACACAAGGGGCCTCAATGAGCTACTGGCCGCTCACTGGTGGCTCCAGCGCACGCGGTTCAGTCGCATCATTCACTCTGATGTGGTGTTCATGAAGTTGGGTGTTGAGGTGCATGTACTGCATTGAGACAGAAAGTCACTTTACAACATCTTACAAGCCCAAAGTGGATTTTGAAAAAAGTGTCCACGAGTGCATGTTTTGGCCGTCTCAGCCAACTGTCATGAAATATGAAAAGTAAACGCGTCTTCACTTTTCCTTCATAGCTTGAAATTGGAAGGTCTTAGAAGCTTGAAACCAAGCGCATACAACACAAGGGGCCTCAATGAGCTACTGGCCGCTCACTGGTGGCTCCAGCGCACGCGGTTCAGTCGCATCATTCACTCTGATGTGGTGTTCATGAAGTTGGGTGTTGAGGTGCATGTACTGCATTGAGACAGAAAGTCACTTTACAACATCTTACAAGCCCAAAGTGGATTTTGAAAAAAGTGTCCACGAGTGCATGTTTTGGCCGTCTCAGCCAACTGTCATGAAATATGAAAAGTAAACGCGTCTTCACTTTTCCTTCATAGCTTGAAATTGGAAGGTCTTAGAAGCTTGAAACCAAGCGCATACAACACAAGGGGCCTCAATGAGCTACTGGCCGCTCACTGGTGGCTCCAGCGCACGCGGTTCAGTCGCATCATTCACTCTGATGTGGTGTTCATGAAGTTGGGTGTTGAGGTGCATGTACTGCATTGTGACAGAAAGTCACTTTACAACATCTTACAAGCCCAAAGTGGATTTTGAAAAAAGTTTCCACGAGCGCATGTTTTGGCCGTCTCAGCCAACTGTCATGAAATATGAAAAGTAAACGTGTCTTCACTTTTCCTTCATAGCTTGAAATTGGAAGGTCTTAGAAGCTTGAAACCAAGCGCATACAACACAAAGGGCCTCAATGAGCTACTGGCCGCTCACTGGTGGCTCCAGCGCACGCGGTTCAGTCGCATCATTCACTCTGATGTGGTGTTCATGAAGTTGGGTGTTGAGGTGCATGTACTGCATTGTGACAGAAAGTCACTTTACAACATCTTACAAGCCCAAAGTGGATTTTGAAAAAAGTTTCCACGAGCGCATGTTTTGGCCGTCTCAGCCAACTGTCATGAAATATGAAAAGTAAACGTGTCTTCACTTTTCCTTCATAGCTTGAAATTGGAAGGTCTTAGAAGCTTGAAACCAAGCGCATACAACACAAAGGGCCTCAATGAGCTACTGGCCGCTCACTGGTGGCTCCAGCGCACGCGGTTCAGTCGCATCATTCACTCTGATGTGGTGTTCATGAAGTTGGGTGTTGAGGTGCATGTACTGCATTGTGACAGAAAGTCACTTTACAACATCTTACAAGCCCAAAGTGGATTTTGAAAAAAGTTTCCACGAGCGCATGTTTTGGCCGTCTCAGCCAACTGTCATGAAATATGAAAAGTAAACGTGTCTTCACTTTTCCTTCATAGCTTGAAATTGGAAGGTCTTAGAAGCTTGAAACCAAGCGCATACAACACAAAGGGCCTCAATGAGCTACTGGCCGCTCACTGGTGGCTCCAGCGCACGCGGTTCAGTCGCATCATTCACTCTGATGTGGTGTTCATGAAGTTGGGTGTTGAGGTGCATGTACTGCATTGTGACAGAAAGTCACTTTACAACATCTTACAAGCCCAAAGTGGATTTTGAAAAAAGTTTCCACGAGCGCATGTTTTGGCCGTCTCAGCCAACTGTCATGAAATATGAAAAGTAAACGTGTCTTCACTTTTCCTTCATAGCTTGAAATTGGAAGGTCTTAGAAGCTTGAAACCAAGCGCATACAACACAAAGGGCCTCAATGAGCTACTGGCCGCTCACTGGTGGCTCCAGCGCACGCGGTTCAGTCGCATCATTCACTCTGATGTGGTGTTCATGAAGTTGGGTGTTGAGGTGCATGTACTGCATTGTGACAGAAAGTCACTTTACAACATCTTACAAGCCCAAAGTGGATTTTGAAAAAAGTTTCCACGAGCGCATGTTTTGGCCGTCTCAGCCAACTGTCATGAAATATGAAAAGTAAACGTGTCTTCACTTTTCCTTCATAGCTTGAAATTGGAAGGTCTTAGAAGCTTGAAACCAAGCGCATACAACACAAAGGGCCTCAATGAGCTACTGGCCGCTCACTGGTGGCTCCAGCGCACGCGGTTCAGTCGCATCATTCACTCTGATGTGGTGTTCATGAAGTTGGGTGTTGAGGTGCATGTACTGCATTGTGACAGAAAGTCACTTTACAACATCTTACAAGCCCAAAGTGGATTTTGAAAAAAGTTTCCACGAGCGCATGTTTTGGCCGTCTCAGCCAACTGTCATGAAATATGAAAAGTAAACGTGTCTTCACTTTTCCTTCATAGCTTGAAATTGGAAGGTCTTAGAAGCTTGAAACCAAGCGCATACAACACAAAGGGCCTCAATGAGCTACTGGCCGCTCACTGGTGGCTCCAGCGCACGCGGTTCAGTCGCATCATTCACTCTGATGTGGTGTTCATGAAGTTGGGTGTTGAGGTGCATGTACTGCATTGTGACAGAAAGTCACTTTACAACATCTTACAAGCCCAAAGTGGATTTTGAAAAAAGTTTCCACGAGCGCATGTTTTGGCCGTCTCAGCCAACTGTCATGAAATATGAAAAGTAAACGTGTCTTCACTTTTCCTTCATAGCTTGAAATTGGAAGGTCTTAGAAGCTTGAAACCAAGCGCATACAACACAAAGGGCCTCAATGAGCTACTGGCCGCTCACTGGTGGCTCCAGCGCACGCGGTTCAGTCGCATCATTCACTCTGATGTGGTGTTCATGAAGTTGGGTGTTGAGGTGCATGTACTGCATTGTGACAGAAAGTCACTTTACAACATCTTACAAGCCCAAAGTGGATTTTGAAAAAAGTTTCCACGAGCGCATGTTTTGGCCGTCTCAGCCAACTGTCATGAAATATGAAAAGTAAACGTGTCTTCACTTTTCCTTCATAGCTTGAAATTGGAAGGTCTTAGAAGCTTGAAACCAAGCGCATACAACACAAAGGGCCTCAATGAGCTACTGGCCGCTCACTGGTGGCTCCAGCGCACGCGGTTCAGTCGCATCATTCACTCTGATGTGGTGTTCATGAAGTTGGGTGTTGAGGTGCATGTACTGCATTGTGACAGAAAGTCACTTTACAACATCTTACAAGCCCAAAGTGGATTTTGAAAAAAGTTTCCACGAGCGCATGTTTTGGCCGTCTCAGCCAACTGTCATGAAATATGAAAAGTAAACGTGTCTTCACTTTTCCTTCATAGCTTGAAATTGGAAGGTCTTAGAAGCTTGAAACCAAGCGCATACAACACAAAGGGCCTCAATGAGCTACTGGCCGCTCACTGGTGGCTCCAGCGCACGCGGTTCAGTCGCATCATTCACTCTGATGTGGTGTTCATGAAGTTGGGTGTTGAGGTGCATGTACTGCATTGTGACAGAAAGTCACTTTACAACATCTTACAAGCCCAAAGTGGATTTTGAAAAAAGTTTCCACGAGCGCATGTTTTGGCCGTCTCAGCCAACTGTCATGAAATATGAAAAGTAAACGTGTCTTCACTTTTCCTTCATAGCTTGAAATTGGAAGGTCTTAGAAGCTTGAAACCAAGCGCATACAACACAAAGGGCCTCAATGAGCTACTGGCCGCTCACTGGTGGCTCCAGCGCACGCGGTTCAGTCGCATCATTCACTCTGATGTGGTGTTCATGAAGTTGGGTGTTGAGGTGCATGTACTGCATTGTGACAGAAAGTCACTTTACAACATCTTACAAGCCCAAAGTGGATTTTGAAAAAAGTTTCCACGAGCGCATGTTTTGGCCGTCTCAGCCAACTGTCATGAAATATGAAAAGTAAACGTGTCTTCACTTTTCCTTCATAGCTTGAAATTGGAAGGTCTTAGAAGCTTGAAACCAAGCGCATACAACACAAAGGGCCTCAATGAGCTACTGGCCGCTCACTGGTGGCTCCAGCGCACGCGGTTCAGTCGCATCATTCACTCTGATGTGGTGTTCATGAAGTTGGGTGTTGAGGTGCATGTACTGCATTGTGACAGAAAGTCACTTTACAACATCTTACAAGCCCAAAGTGGATTTTGAAAAAAGTTTCCACGAGCGCATGTTTTGGCCGTCTCAGCCAACTGTCATGAAATATGAAAAGTAAACGTGTCTTCACTTTTCCTTCATAGCTTGAAATTGGAAGGTCTTAGAAGCTTGAAACCAAGCGCATACAACACAAAGGGCCTCAATGAGCTACTGGCCGCTCACTGGTGGCTCCAGCGCACGCGGTTCAGTCGCATCATTCACTCTGATGTGGTGTTCATGAAGTTGGGTGTTGAGGTGCATGTACTGCATTGTGACAGAAAGTCACTTTACAACATCTTACAAGCCCAAAGTGGATTTTGAAAAAAGTTTCCACGAGCGCATGTTTTGGCCGTCTCAGCCAACTGTCATGAAATATGAAAAGTAAACGTGTCTTCACTTTTCCTTCATAGCTTGAAATTGGAAGGTCTTAGAAGCTTGAAACCAAGCGCATACAACACAAAGGGCCTCAATGAGCTACTGGCCGCTCACTGGTGGCTCCAGCGCACGCGGTTCAGTCGCATCATTCACTCTGATGTGGTGTTCATGAAGTTGGGTGTTGAGGTGCATGTAGTGCATTGTGACAGAAAGTCACTTTACAACATCTTACAAGCCCAAAGTGGATTTTGAAAAAAGTTTCCACGAGCGCATGTTTTGGCCGTCTCAGCCAACTGTCATGAAATATGAAAAGTAAACGTGTCTTCACTTTTCCTTCATAGCTTGAAATTGGAAGGTCTTAGAAGCTTGAAACCAAGCGCATACAACACAAAGGGCCTCAATGAGCTACTGGCCGCTCACTGGTGGCTCCAGCGCACGCGGTTCAGTCGCATCATTCACTCTGATGTGGTGTTCATGAAGTTGGGTGTTGAGGTGCATGTACTGCATTGTGACAGAAAGTCACTTTACAACATCTTACAAGCCCAAAGTGGATTTTGAAAAAAGTTTCCACGAGCGCATGTTTTGGCCGTCTCAGCCAACTGTCATGAAATATGAAAAGTAAACGTGTCTTCACTTTTCCTTCATAGCTTGAAATTGGAAGGTCTTAGAAGCTTGAAACCAAGCGCATACAACACAAAGGGCCTCAATGAGCTACTGGCCGCTCACTGGTGGCTCCAGCGCACGCGGTTCAGTCGCATCATTCACTCTGATGTGGTGTTCATGAAGTTGGGTGTTGAGGTGCATGTACTGCATTGTGACAGAAAGTCACTTTACAACATCTTACAAGCCCAAAGTGGATTTTGAAAAAAGTTTCCACGAGCGCATGTTTTGGCCGTCTCAGCCAACTGTCATGAAATATGAAAAGTAAACGTGTCTTCACTTTTCCTTCATAGCTTGAAATTGGAAGGTCTTAGAAGCTTGAAACCAAGCGCATACAACACAAAGGGCCTCAATGAGCTACTGGCCGCTCACTGGTGGCTCCAGCGCACGCGGTTCAGTCGCATCATTCACTCTGATGTGGTGTTCATGAAGTTGGGTGTTGAGGTGCATGTACTGCATTGTGACAGAAAGTCACTTTACAACATCTTACAAGCCCAAAGTGGATTTTGAAAAAAGTTTCCACGAGCGCATGTTTTGGCCGTCTCAGCCAACTGTCATGAAATATGAAAAGTAAACGTGTCTTCACTTTTCCTTCATAGCTTGAAATTGGAAGGTCTTAGAAGCTTGAAACCAAGCGCATACAACACAAAGGGCCTCAATGAGCTACTGGCCGCTCACTGGTGGCTCCAGCGCACGCGGTTCAGTCGCATCATTCACTCTGATGTGGTGTTCATGAAGTTGGGTGTTGAGGTGCATGTACTGCATTGTGACAGAAAGTCACTTTACAACATCTTACAAGCCCAAAGTGGATTTTGAAAAAAGTTTCCACGAGCGCATGTTTTGGCCGTCTCAGCCAACTGTCATGAAATATGAAAAGTAAACGTGTCTTCACTTTTCCTTCATAGCTTGAAATTGGAAGGTCTTAGAAGCTTGAAACCAAGCGCATACAACACAAAGGGCCTCAATGAGCTACTGGCCGCTCACTGGTGGCTCCAGCGCACGCGGTTCAGTCGCATCATTCACTCTGATGTGGTGTTCATGAAGTTGGGTGTTGAGGTGCATGTAGTGCATTGTGACAGAAAGTCACTTTACAACATCTTACAAGCCCAAAGTGGATTTTGAAAAAAGTTTCCACGAGCGCATGTTTTGGCCGTCTCAGCCAACTGTCATGAAATATGAAAAGTAAACGTGTCTTCACTTTTCCTTCATAGCTTGAAATTGGAAGGTCTTAGAAGCTTGAAACCAAGCGCATACAACACAAAGGGCCTCAATGAGCTACTGGCCGCTCACTGGTGGCTCCAGCGCACGCGGTTCAGTCGCATCATTCACTCTGATGTGGTGTTCATGAAGTTGGGTGTTGAGGTGCATGTACTGCATTGTGACAGAAAGTCACTTTACAACATCTTACAAGCCCAAAGTGGATTTTGAAAAAAGTTTCCACGAGCGCATGTTTTGGCCGTCTCAGCCAACTGTCATGAAATATGAAAAGTAAACGTGTCTTCACTTTTCCTTCATAGCTTGAAATTGGAAGGTCTTAGAAGCTTGAAACCAAGCGCATACAACACAAAGGGCCTCAATGAGCTACTGGCCGCTCACTGGTGGCTCCAGCGCACGCGGTTCAGTCGCATCATTCACTCTGATGTGGTGTTCATGAAGTTGGGTGTTGAGGTGCATGTACTGCATTGTGACAGAAAGTCACTTTACAACATCTTACAAGCCCAAAGTGGATTTTGAAAAAAGTTTCCACGAGCGCATGTTTTGGCCGTCTCAGCCAACTGTCATGAAATATGAAAAGTAAACGTGTCTTCACTTTTCCTTCATAGCTTGAAATTGGAAGGTCTTAGAAGCTTGAAACCAAGCGCATACAACACAAAGGGCCTCAATGAGCTACTGGCCGCTCACTGGTGGCTCCAGCGCACGCGGTTCAGTCGCATCATTCACTCTGATGTGGTGTTCATGAAGTTGGGTGTTGAGGTGCATGTAGTGCATTGTGACAGAAAGTCACTTTACAACATCTTACAAGCCCAAAGTGGATTTTGAAAAAAGTTTCCACGAGCGCATGTTTTGGCCGTCTCAGCCAACTGTCATGAAATATGAAAAGTAAACGTGTCTTCACTTTTCCTTCATAGCTTGAAATTGGAAGGTCTTAGAAGCTTGAAACCAAGCGCATACAACACAAAGGGCCTCAATGAGCTACTGGCCGCTCACTGGTGGCTCCAGCGCACGCGGTTCAGTCGCATCATTCACTCTGATGTGGTGTTCATGAAGTTGGGTGTTGAGGTGCATGTAGTGCATTGTGACAGAAAGTCACTTTACAACATCTTACAAGCCCAAAGTGGATTTTGAAAAAAGTTTCCACGAGCGCATGTTTTGGCCGTCTCAGCCAACTGTCATGAAATATGAAAAGTAAACGTGTCTTCACTTTTCCTTCATAGCTTGAAATTGGAAGGTCTTAGAAGCTTGAAACCAAGCGCATACAACACAAAGGGCCTCAATGAGCTACTGGCCGCTCACTGGTGGCTCCAGCGCACGCGGTTCAGTCGCATCATTCACTCTGATGTGGTGTTCATGAAGTTGGGTGTTGAGGTGCATGTAGTGCATTGTGACAGAAAGTCACTTTACAACATCTTACAAGCCCAAAGTGGATTTTGAAAAAAGTTTCCACGAGCGCATGTTTTGGCCGTCTCAGCCAACTGTCATGAAATATGAAAAGTAAACGTGTCTTCACTTTTCCTTCATAGCTTGAAATTGGAAGGTCTTAGAAGCTTGAAACCAAGCGCATACAACACAAAGGGCCTCAATGAGCTACTGGCCGCTCACTGGTGGCTCCAGCGCACGCGGTTCAGTCGCATCATTCACTCTGATGTGGTGTTCATGAAGTTGGGTGTTGAGGTGCATGTAGTGCATTGTGACAGAAAGTCACTTTACAACATCTTACAAGCCCAAAGTGGATTTTGAAAAAAGTTTCCACGAGCGCATGTTTTGGCCGTCTCAGCCAACTGTCATGAAATATGAAAAGTAAACGTGTCTTCACTTTTCCTTCATAGCTTGAAATTGGAAGGTCTTAGAAGCTTGAAACCAAGCGCATACAACACAAAGGGCCTCAATGAGCTACTGGCCGCTCACTGGTGGCTCCAGCGCACGCGGTTCAGTCGCATCATTCACTCTGATGTGGTGTTCATGAAGTTGGGTGTTGAGGTGCATGTAGTGCATTGTGACAGAAAGTCACTTTACAACATCTTACAAGCCCAAAGTGGATTTTGAAAAAAGTTTCCATGAGCGCATGTTTTGGCCGTCTCAGCCAACTGTCATGAAATATGAAAAGTAAACGTGTCTTCACTTTTCCTTCATAGCTTGAAATTGGAAGGTCTTAGAAGCTTGAAACCAAGCGCATACAACACAAAGGGCCTCAATGAGCTACTGGCCGCTCAATGGTTGCTCCAGCGCACGCGGTTCAGTCGCATCATTCACTCTGATGTGGTGTTCATGAAGTTGGGTGTTGAGGTGCATGTAGTGCATTGTGACAGAAAGTCACTTTGCAACATCTTACAAGCCCAAAGTGGATTTTGAAAAAAGTTTCCACGAGCGCATGTTTTGGCCGTCTCAGCCAACTGTCATGAAATATGAAAAGTAAACGTGTCTTCACTTTTCCTTCATAGCTTGAAATTGGAAGGTCTTAGAAGCTTGAAACCAAGCGCATACAACACAAAGGGCCTCAATGAGCTACTGGCCGCTCACTGGTGGCTCCAGCGCACGCGGTTCAGTCGCATCATTCACTCTGATGTGGTGTTCATGAAGTTGGGTGTTGAGGTGCATGTAGTGCATTGTGACAGAAAGTCACTTTACAACATCTTACAAGCCCAAAGTGGATTTTGAAAAAAGTTTCCACGAGCGCATGTTTTGGCCGTCTCAGCCAACTGTCATGAAATATGAAAAGTAAACGTGTCTTCACTTTTCCTTCATAGCTTGAAATTGGAAGGTCTTAGAAGCTTGAAACCAAGCGCATACAACACAAAGGGCCTCAATGAGCTACTGGCCGCTCACTGGTGGCTCCAGCGCACGCGGTTCAGTCGCATCATTCACTCTGATGTGGTGTTCATGAAGTTGGGTGTTGAGGTGCATGTAGTGCATTGTGACAGAAAGTCACTTTACAACACCTTACAAGCCCAAAGTGGATTTTGAAAAAAGTTTCCACGAGCGCATGTTTTGGCCGTCTCAGCCAACTGTCATGAAATATGAAAAGTAAACGTGTCTTCACTTTTCCTTCATAGCTTGAAATTGGAAGGTCTTAGAAGCTTGAAACCAAGCGCATACAACACAAAGGGCCTCAATGAGCTACTGGCCGCTCACTGGTGGCTCCAGCGCACGCGGTTCAGTCGCATCATTCACTCTGATGTGGTGTTCATGAAGTTGGGTGTTGAGGTGCATGTAGTGCATTGTGACAGAAAGTCACTTTACAACATCTTACAAGCCCAAAGTGGATTTTGAAAAAAGTTTCCACGAGCGCATGTTTTGGCCGTCTCAGCCAACTGTCATGAAATATGAAAAGTAAACGTGTCTTCACTTTTCCTTCATAGCTT
Source organism: Sardina pilchardus (assembly GCF_963854185.1). Taxonomy (NCBI): domain Eukaryota; kingdom Metazoa; phylum Chordata; class Actinopteri; order Clupeiformes; family Clupeidae; genus Sardina; species Sardina pilchardus. Next base: position 172,573 of record NW_026910930.1, read on the forward strand.
GAAATTGGAAGGTCTTAGAAGCTTGAAACCAAGCGCATACAACACAAAGGGCCTCAATGAGCTACTGGCCGCTCACTGGTGGCTCCAGCGCACGCGGTTCAGTCGCATCATTCACTCTGATGTGGTGTTCATGAAGTTGGGTGTTGAGGTGCATGTAGTGCATTGTGACAGAAAGTCACTTTACAACACCTTACAAGCCCAAAGTGGATTTTGAAAAAAGTTTCCACGAGCGCATGTTTTGGCCGTCTCAGCCAACTGTCATGAAATATGAAAAGTAAACTTGTCTTCACTTTTCCTTCATAGCTTGAAATTGGAAGGTCTTAGAAGCTTGAAACCAAGCGCATACAACACAAAGGGCCTCAATGAGCTACTGGCCGCTCACTGGTGGCTCCAGCGCACGCGGTTCAGTCGCATCATTCACTCTGATGTGGTGTTCATGAAGTTGGGTGTTGAGGTGCATGTAGTGCATTGTGACAGAAAGTCACTTTACAACATCTTACAAGCCCAAAGTGGATTTTGAAAAAAGTTTCCACGAGCGCATGTTTTGGCCGTCTCAGCCAACTGTCATGAAATATGAAAAGTAAACGTGTCTTCACTTTTCCTTCATAGCTTGAAATTGGAAGGTCTTAGAAGCTTGAAACCAAGCGCATACAACACAAAGGGCCTCAATGAGCTACTGGCCGCTCACTGGTGGCTCCAGCGCACGCGGTTCAGTCGCATCATTCACTCTGATGTGGTGTTCATGAAGTTGGGTGTTGAGGTGCATGTAGTGCATTGTGACAGAAAGTCACTTTACAACATCTTACAAGCCCAAAGTGGATTTTGAAAAAAGTTTCCACGAGCGCATGTTTTGGCCGTCTCAGCCAACTGTCATGAAATATGAAAAGTAAACGTGTCTTCACTTTTCCTTCATAGCTTGAAATTGGAAGGTCTTAGAAGCTTGAAACCAAGCGCATACAACACAAAGGGCCTCAATGAGCTACTGGCCGCTCACTGGTGGCTCCAGCGCACGCGGTTCAGTCGCATCATTCACTCTGATGTGGTGTTCATGAAGTTGGGTGTTGAGGTGCATGTAGTGCATTGTGACAGAAAGTCACTTTACAACACCTTACAAGCCCAAAGTGGATTTTGAAAAAAGTTTCCACGAGCGCATGTTTTGGCCGTCTCAGCCAACTGTCATGAAATATGAAAAGTAAACGTGTCTTCACTTTTCCTTCATAGCTTGAAATTGGAAGGTCTTAGAAGCTTGAAACCAAGCGCATACAACACAAAGGGCCTCAATGAGCTACTGGCCGCTCACTGGTGGCTCCAGCGCACGCGGTTCAGTCGCATCATTCACTCTGATGTGGTGTTCATGAAGTTGGGTGTTGAGGTGCATGTAGTGCATTGTGACAGAAAGTCACTTTACAACATCTTACAAGCCCAAAGTGGATTTTGAAAAAAGTTTCCACGAGCGCATGTTTTGGCCGTCTCAGCCAACTGTCATGAAATATGAAAAGTAAACGTGTCTTCACTTTTCCTTCATAGCTTGAAATTAGAAGGTCTTAGAAGCTTGAAACCAAGCGCATACAACACAAAGGGCCTCAATGAGCTACTGGCCGCTCACTGGTGGCTCCAGCGCACGCGGTTCAGTCGCATCATTCACTCTGATGTGGTGTTCATGAAGTTGGGTGTTGAGGTGCATGTAGTGCATTGTGACAGAAAGTCACTTTACAACATCTTACAAGCCCAAAGTGGATTTTGAAAAAAGTTTCCACGAGCGCATGTTTTGGCCGTCTCAGCCAACTGTCATGAAATATGAAAAGTAAACGTGTCTTCACTTTTCCTTCATAGCTTGAAATTGGAAGGTCTTAGAAGCTTGAAACCAAGCGCATACAACACAAAGGGCCTCAATGAGCTACTGGCCGCTCACTGGTGGCTCCAGCGCACGCGGTTCAGTCGCATCATTCACTCTGATGTGGTGTTCATGAAGTTGGGTGTTGAGGTGCATGTAGTGCATTGTGACAGAAAGTCACTTTACAACACCTTACAAGCCCAAAGTGGATTTTGAAAAAAGTTTCCACGAGCGCATGTTTTGGCCGTCTCAGCCAACTGTCATGAAATATGAAAAGTAAACGTGTCTTCACTTTTCCTTCATAGCTTGAAATTGGAAGGTCTTAGAAGCTTGAAACCAAGCGCATACAACACAAAGGGCCTCAATGAGCTACTGGCCGCTCACTGGTGGCTCCAGCGCACGCGGTTCAGTCGCATCATTCACTCTGATGTGGTGTTCATGAAGTTGGGTGTTGAGGTGCATGTAGTGCATTGTGACAGAAAGTCACTTTACAACATCTTACAAGCCCAAAGTGGATTTTGAAAAAAGTTTCCATGAGCGCATGTTTTGGCCGTCTCAGCCAACTGTCATGAAATATGAAAAGTAAACGTGTCTTCACTTTTCCTTCATAGCTTGAAATTGGAAGGTCTTAGAAGCTTGAAACCAAGCGCATACAACACAAAGGGCCTCAATGAGCTACTGGCCGCTCAATGGTTGCTCCAGCGCACGCGGTTCAGTCGCATCATTCACTCTGATGTGGTGTTCATGAAGTTGGGTGTTGAGGTGCATGTAGTGCATTGTGACAGAAAGTCACTTTGCAACATCTTACAAGCCCAAAGTGGATTTTGAAAAAAGTTTCCACGAGCGCATGTTTTGGCCGTCTCAGCCAACTGTCATGAAATATGAAAAGTAAACGTGTCTTCACTTTTCCTTCATAGCTTGAAATTGGAAGGTCTTAGAAGCTTGAAACCAAGCGCATACAACACAAAGGGCCTCAATGAGCTACTGGCCGCTCACTGGTGGCTCCAGCGCACGCGGTTCAGTCGCATCATTCACTCTGATGTGGTGTTCATGAAGTTGGGTGTTGAGGTGCATGTAGTGCATTGTGACAGAAAGTCACTTTACAACATCTTACAAGCCCAAAGTGGATTTTGAAAAAAGTTTCCACGAGCGCATGTTTTGGCCGTCTCAGCCAACTGTCATGAAATATGAAAAGTAAACGTGTCTTCACTTTTCCTTCATAGCTTGAAATTGGAAGGTCTTAGAAGCTTGAAACCAAGCGCATACAACACAAAGGGCCTCAATGAGCTACTGGCCGCTCACTGGTGGCTCCAGCGCACGCGGTTCAGTCGCATCATTCACTCTGATGTGGTGTTCATGAAGTTGGGTGTTGAGGTGCATGTAGTGCATTGTGACAGAAAGTCACTTTACAACACCTTACAAGCCCAAAGTGGATTTTGAAAAAAGTTTCCACGAGCGCATGTTTTGGCCGTCTCAGCCAACTGTCATGAAATATGAAAAGTAAACGTGTCTTCACTTTTCCTTCATAGCTTGAAATTGGAAGGTCTTAGAAGCTTGAAACCAAGCGCATACAACACAAAGGGCCTCAATGAGCTACTGGCCGCTCACTGGTGGCTCCAGCGCACGCGGTTCAGTCGCATCATTCACTCTGATGTGGTGTTCATGAAGTTGGGTGTTGAGGTGCATGTAGTGCATTGTGACAGAAAGTCACTTTACAACATCTTACAAGCCCAAAGTGGATTTTGAAAAAAGTTTCCACGAGCGCATGTTTTGGCCGTCTCAGCCAACTGTCATGAAATATGAAAAGTAAACGTGTCTTCACTTTTCCTTCATAGCTTGAAATTGGAAGGTCTTAGAAGCTTGAAACCAAGCGCATACAACACAAAGGGCCTCAATGAGCTACTGGCCGCTCACTGGTGGCTCCAGCGCACGCGGTTCAGTCGCATCATTCACTCTGATGTGGTGTTCATGAAGTTGGGTGTTGAGGTGCATGTAGTGCATTGTGACAGAAAGTCACTTTACAACACCTTACAAGCCCAAAGTGGATTTTGAAAAAAGTTTCCACGAGCGCATGTTTTGGCCGTCTCAGCCAACTGTCATGAAATATGAAAAGTAAACGTGTCTTCACTTTTCCTTCATAGCTTGAAATTGGAAGGTCTTAGAAGCTTGAAACCAAGCGCATACAACACAAAGGGCCTCAATGAGCTACTGGCCGCTCACTGGTGGCTCCAGCGCACGCGGTTCAGTCGCATCATTCACTCTGATGTGGTGTTCATGAAGTTGGGTGTTGAGGTGCATGTAGTGCATTGTGACAGAAAGTCACTTTACAACATCTTACAAGCCCAAAGTGGATTTTGAAAAAAGTTTCCACGAGCGCATGTTTTGGCCGTCTCAGCCAACTGTCATGAAATATGAAAAGTAAACGTGTCTTCACTTTTCCTTCATAGCTTGAAATTGGAAGGTCTTAGAAGCTTGAAACCAAGCGCATACAACACAAAGGGCCTCAATGAGCTACTGGCCGCTCACTGGTGGCTCCAGCGCACGCGGTTCAGTCGCATCATTCACTCTGATGTGGTGTTCATGAAGTTGGGTGTTGAGGTGCATGTAGTGCATTGTGACAGAAAGTCACTTTACAACATCTTACAAGCCCAAAGTGGATTTTGAAAAAAGTTTCCACGAGCGCATGTTTTGGCCGTCTCAGCCAACTGTCATGAAATATGAAAAGTAAACGTGTCTTCACTTTTCCTTCATAGCTTGAAATTGGAAGGTCTTAGAAGCTTGAAACCAAGCGCATACAACACAAAGGGCCTCAATGAGCTACTGGCCGCTCACTGGTGGCTCCAGCGCACGCGGTTCAGTCGCATCATTCACTCTGATGTGGTGTTCATGAAGTTGGGTGTTGAGGTGCATGTAGTGCATTGTGACAGAAAGTCACTTTACAACACCTTACAAGCCCAAAGTGGATTTTGAAAAAAGTTTCCACGAGCGCATGTTTTGGCCGTCTCAGCCAACTGTCATGAAATATGAAAAGTAAACGTGTCTTCACTTTTCCTTCATAGCTTGAAATTGGAAGGTCTTAGAAGCTTGAAACCAAGCGCATACAACACAAAGGGCCTCAATGAGCTACTGGCCGCTCACTGGTGGCTCCAGCGCACGCGGTTCAGTCGCATCATTCACTCTGATGTGGTGTTCATGAAGTTGGGTGTTGAGGTGCATGTAGTGCATTGTGACAGAAAGTCACTTTACAACATCTTACAAGCCCAAAGTGGATTTTGAAAAAAGTTTCCACGAGCGCATGTTTTGGCCGTCTCAGCCAACTGTCATGAAATATGAAAAGTAAACGTGTCTTCACTTTTCCTTCATAGCTTGAAATTGGAAGGTCTTAGAAGCTTGAAACCAAGCGCATACAACACAAAGGGCCTCAATGAGCTACTGGCCGCTCACTGGTGGCTCCAGCGCACGCGGTTCAGTCGCATCATTCACTCTGATGTGGTGTTCATGAAGTTGGGTGTTGAGGTGCATGTAGTGCATTGTGACAGAAAGTCACTTTACAACACCTTACAAGCCCAAAGTGGATTTTGAAAAAAGTTTCCACGAGCGCATGTTTTGGCCGTCTCAGCCAACTGTCATGAAATATGAAAAGTAAACGTGTCTTCACTTTTCCTTCATAGCTTGAAATTGGAAGGTCTTAGAAGCTTGAAACCAAGCGCATACAACACAAAGGGCCTCAATGAGCTACTGGCCGCTCACTGGTGGCTCCAGCGCACGCGGTTCAGTCGCATCATTCACTCTGATGTGGTGTTCATGAAGTTGGGTGTTGAGGTGCATGTAGTGCATTGTGACAGAAAGTCACTTTACAACACCTTACAAGCCCAAAGTGGATTTTGAAAAAAGTTTCCACGAGCGCATGTTTTGGCCGTCTCAGCCAACTGTCATGAAATATGAAAAGTAAACGTGTCTTCACTTTTCCTTCATAGCTTGAAATTGGAAGGTCTTAGAAGCTTGAAACCAAGCGCATACAACACAAAGGGCCTCAATGAGCTACTGGCCGCTCACTGGTGGCTCCAGCGCACGCGGTTCAGTCGCATCATTCACTCTGATGTGGTGTTCATGAAGTTGGGTGTTGAGGTGCATGTAGTGCATTGTGACAGAAAGTCACTTTACAACATCTTACAAGCCCAAAGTGGATTTTGAAAAAAGTTTCCACGAGCGCATGTTTTGGCCGTCTCAGCCAACTGTCATGAAATATGAAAAGTAAACGTGTCTTCACTTTTCCTTCATAGCTTGAAATTGGAAGGTCTTAGAAGCTTGAAACCAAGCGCATACAACACAAAGGGCCTCAATGAGCTACTGGCCGCTCACTGGTGGCTCCAGCGCACGCGGTTCAGTCGCATCATTCACTCTGATGTGGTGTTCATGAAGTTGGGTGTTGAGGTGCATGTAGTGCATTGTGACAGAAAGTCACTTTACAACACCTTACAAGCCCAAAGTGGATTTTGAAAAAAGTTTCCACGAGCGCATGTTTTGGCCGTCTCAGCCAACTGTCATGAAATATGAAAAGTAAACGTGTCTTCACTTTTCCTTCATAGCTTGAAATTGGAAGGTCTTAGAAGCTTGAAACCAAGCGCATACAACACAAAGGGCCTCAATGAGCTACTGGCCGCTCACTGGTGGCTCCAGCGCACGCGGTTCAGTCGCATCATTCACTCTGATGTGGTGTTCATGAAGTTGGGTGTTGAGGTGCATGTAGTGCATTGTGACAGAAAGTCACTTTACAACACCTTACAAGCCCAAAGTGGATTTTGAAAAAAGTTTCCACGAGCGCATGTTTTGGCCGTCTCAGCCAACTGTCATGAAATATGAAAAGTAAACGTGTCTTCACTTTTCCTTCATAGCTTGAAATTGGAAGGTCTTAGAAGCTTGAAACCAAGCGCATACAACACAAAGGGCCTCAATGAGCTACTGGCCGCTCACTGGTGGCTCCAGCGCACGCGGTTCAGTCGCATCATTCACTCTGATGTGGTGTTCATGAAGTTGGGTGTTGAGGTGCATGTAGTGCATTGTGACAGAAAGTCACTTTACAACATCTTACAAGCCCAAAGTGGATTTTGAAAAAAGTTTCCACGAGCGCATGTTTTGGCCGTCTCAGCCAACTGTCATGAAATATGAAAAGTAAACGTGTCTTCACTTTTCCTTCATAGCTTGAAATTGGAAGGTCTTAGAAGCTTGAAACCAAGCGCATACAACACAAAGGGCCTCAATGAGCTACTGGCCGCTCACTGGTGGCTCCAGCGCACGCGGTTCAGTCGCATCATTCACTCTGATGTGGTGTTCATGAAGTTGGGTGTTGAGGTGCATGTAGTGCATTGTGACAGAAAGTCACTTTACAACACCTTACAAGCCCAAAGTGGATTTTGAAAAAAGTTTCCACGAGCGCATGTTTTGGCCGTCTCAGCCAACTGTCATGAAATATGAAAAGTAAACGTGTCTTCACTTTTCCTTCATAGCTTGAAATTGGAAGGTCTTAGAAGCTTGAAACCAAGCGCATACAACACAAAGGGCCTCAATGAGCTACTGGCCGCTCACTGGTGGCTCCAGCGCACGCGGTTCAGTCGCATCATTCACTCTGATGTGGTGTTCATGAAGTTGGGTGTTGAGGTGCATGTAGTGCATTGTGACAGAAAGTCACTTTACAACACCTTACAAGCCCAAAGTGGATTTTGAAAAAAGTTTCCACGAGCGCATGTTTTGGCCGTCTCAGCCAACTGTCATGAAATATGAAAAGTAAACGTGTCTTCACTTTTCCTTCATAGCTTGAAATTGGAAGGTCTTAGAAGCTTGAAACCAAGCGCATACAACACAAAGGGCCTCAATGAGCTACTGGCCGCTCACTGGTGGCTCCAGCGCACGCGGTTCAGTCGCAGAATTCACTCTGATGTGGTGTTCATGAAGTTGGGTGTTGAGGTGCATGTAGTGCATTGTGACAGAAAGTCACTTTACAACATCTTACAAGCCCAAAGTGGATTTTGAAAAAAGTTTCCACGAGCGCATGTTTTGGCCGTCTCAGCCAACTGTCATGAAATATGAAAAGTAAACGTGTCTTCACTTTTCCTTCATAGCTTGAAATTGGAAGGTCTTAGAAGCTTGAAACCAAGCGCATACAACACAAAGGGCCTCAATGAGCTACTGGCCGCTCACTGGTGGCTCCAGCGCACGCGGTTCAGTCGCATCATTCACTCTGATGTGGTGTTCATGAAGTTGGGTGTTGAGGTGCATGTAGTGCATTGTGACAGAAAGTCACTTTACAACACCTTACAAGCCCAAAGTGGATTTTGAAAAAAGTTTCCACGAGCGCATGTTTTGGCCGTCTCAGCCAACTGTCATGAAATATGAAAAGTAAACGTGTCTTCACTTTTCCTTCATAGCTTGAAATTGGAAGGTCTTAGAAGCTTGAAACCAAGCGCATACAACACAAAGGGCCTCAATGAGCTACTGGCCGCTCACTGGTGGCTCCAGCGCACGCGGTTCAGTCGCATCATTCACTCTGATGTGGTGTTCATGAAGTTGGGTGTTGAGGTGCATGTAGTGCATTGTGACAGAAAGTCACTTTACAACATCTTACAAGCCCAAAGTGGATTTTGAAAAAAGTTTCCACGAGCGCATGTTTTGGCCGTCTCAGCCAACTGTCATGAAATATGAAAAGTAAACGTGTCTTCACTTTTCCTTCATAGCTTGAAATTGGAAGGTCTTAGAAGCTTGAAACCAAGCGCATACAACACAAAGGGCCTCAATGAGCTACTGGCCGCTCACTGGTGGCTCCAGCGCACGCGGTTCAGTCGCATCATTCACTCTGATGTGGTGTTCATGAAGTTGGGTGTTGAGGTGCATGTAGTGCATTGTGACAGAAAGTCACTTTGCAACATCTTACAAGCCCAAAGTGGATTTTGAAAAAAGTTTCCACGAGCGCATGTTTTGGCCGTCTCAGCCAACTGTCATGAAATATGAAAAGTAAACGTGTCTTCACTTTTCCTTCATAGCTTGAAATTGGAAGGTCTTAGAAGCTTGAAACCAAGCGCATACAACACAAAGGGCCTCAATGAGCTACTGGCCGCTCACTGGTGGCTCCAGCGCACGCGGTTCAGTCGCATCATTCACTCTGATGTGGTGTTCATGAAGTTGGGTGTTGAGGTGCATGTAGTGCATTGTGACAGAAAGTCACTTTACAACATCTTACAAGCCCAAAGTGGATTTTGAAAAAAGTTTCCACGAGCGCATGTTTTGGCCGTCTCAGCCAACTGTCATGAAATATGAAAAGTAAACGTGTCTTCACTTTTCCTTCATAGCTTGAAATTGGAAGGTCTTAGAAGCTTGAAACCAAGCGCATACAACACAAAGGGCCTCAATGAGCTACTGGCCGCTCACTGGTGGCTCCAGCGCACGCGGTTCAGTCGCATCATTCACTCTGATGTGGTGTTCATGAAGTTGGGTGTTGAGGTGCATGTAGTGCATTGTGACAGAAAGTCACTTTACAACATCTTACAAGCCCAAAGTGGATTTTGAAAAAAGTTTCCACGAGCGCATGTTTTGGCCGTCTCAGCCAACTGTCATGAAATATGAAAAGTAAACGTGTCTTCACTTTTCCTTCATAGCTTGAAATTGGAAGGTCTTAGAAGCTTGAAACCAAGCGCATACAACACAAAGGGCCTCAATGAGCTACTGGCCGCTCACTGGTGGCTCCAGCGCACGCGGTTCAGTCGCATCATTCACTCTGATGTGGTGTTCATGAAGTTGGGTGTTGAGGTGCATGTAGTGCATTGTGACAGAAAGTCACTTTACAACACCTTACAAGCCCAAAGTGGATTTTGAAAAAAGTTTCCACGAGCGCATGTTTTGGCCGTCTCAGCCAACTGTCATGAAATATGAAAAGTAAACGTGTCTTCACTTTTCCTTCATAGCTTGAAATTGGAAGGTCTTAGAAGCTTGAAACCAAGCGCATACAACACAAAGGGCCTCAATGAGCTACTGGCCGCTCACTGGTGGCTCCAGCGCACGCGGTTCAGTCGCATCATTCACTCTGATGTGGTGTTCATGAAGTTGGGTGTTGAGGTGCATGTAGTGCATTGTGACAGAAAGTCACTTTACAACATCTTACAAGCCCAAAGTGGATTTTGAAAAAAGTTTCCACGAGCGCATGTTTTGGCCGTCTCAGCCAACTGTCATGAAATATGAAAAGTAAACGTGTCTTCACTTTTCCTTCATAGCTTGAAATTGGAAGGTCTTAGAAGCTTGAAACCAAGCGCATACAACACAAAGGGCCTCAATGAGCTACTGGCCGCTCACTGGTGGCTCCAGCGCACGCGGTTCAGTCGCATCATTCACTCTGATGTGGTGTTCATGAAGTTGGGTGTTGAGGTGCATGTAGTGCATTGTGACAGAAAGTCACTTTACAACATCTTACAAGCCCAAAGTGGATTTTGAAAAAAGTTTCCACGAGCGCATGTTTTGGCCGTCTCAGCCAACTGTCATGAAATATGAAAAGTAAACGTGTCTTCACTTTTCCTTCATAGCTTGAAATTGGAAGGTCTTAGAAGCTTGAAACCAAGCGCATACAACACAAAGGGCCTCAATGAGCTACTGGCCGCTCACTGGTGGCTCCAGCGCACGCGGTTCAGTCGCATCATTCACTCTGATGTGGTGTTCATGAAGTTGGGTGTTGAGGTGCATGTAGTGCATTGTGACAGAAAGTCACTTTACAACACCTTACAAGCCCAAAGTGGATTTTGAAAAAAGTTTCCACGAGCGCATGTTTTGGCCGTCTCAGCCAACTGTCATGAAATATGAAAAGTAAACGTGTCTTCACTTTTCCTTCATAGCTTGAAATTGGAAGGTCTTAGAAGCTTGAAACCAAGCGCATACAACACAAAGGGCCTCAATGAGCTACTGGCCGCTCACTGGTGGCTCCAGCGCACGCGGTTCAGTCGCATCATTCACTCTGATGTGGTGTTCATGAAGTTGGGTGTTGAGGTGCATGTAGTGCATTGTGACAGAAAGTCACTTTACAACATCTTACAAGCCCAAAGTGGATTTTGAAAAAAGTTTCCACGAGCGCATGTTTTGGCCGTCTCAGCCAACTGTCATGAAATATGAAAAGTAAACGTGTCTTCACTTTTCCTTCATAGCTTGAAATTGGAAGGTCTTAGAAGCTTGAAACCAAGCGCATACAACACAAAGGGCCTCAATGAGCTACTGGCCGCTCACTGGTGGCTCCAGCGCACGCGGTTCAGTCGCATCATTCACTCTGATGTGGTGTTCATGAAGTTGGGTGTTGAGGTGCATGTAGTGCATTGTGACAGAAAGTCACTTTACAACACCTTACAAGCCCAAAGTGGATTTTGAAAAAAGTTTCCACGAGCGCATGTTTTGGCCGTCTCAGCCAACTGTCATGAAATATGAAAAGTAAACGTGTCTTCACTTTTCCTTCATAGCTTGAAATTGGAAGGTCTTAGAAGCTTGAAACCAAGCGCATACAACACAAAGGGCCTCAATGAGCTACTGGCCGCTCACTGGTGGCTCCAGCGCACGCGGTTCAGTCGCATCATTCACTCTGATGTGGTGTTCATGAAGTTGGGTGTTGAGGTGCATGTAGTGCATTGTGACAGAAAGTCACTTTACAACACCTTACAAGCCCAAAGTGGATTTTGAAAAAAGTTTCCACGAGCGCATGTTTTGGCCGTCTCAGCCAACTGTCATGAAATATGAAAAGTAAACGTGTCTTCACTTTTCCTTCATAGCTTGAAATTGGAAGGTCTTAGAAGCTTGAAACCAAGCGCATACAACACAAAGGGCCTCAATGAGCTACTGGCCGCTCACTGGTGGCTCCAGCGCACGCGGTTCAGTCGCATCATTCACTCTGATGTGGTGTTCATGAAGTTGGGTGTTGAGGTGCATGTAGTGCATTGTGACAGAAAGTCACTTTACAACATCTTACAAGCCCAAAGTGGATTTTGAAAAAAGTTTCCACGAGCGCATGTTTTGGCCGTCTCAGCCAACTGTCATGAAATATGAAAAGTAAACGTGTCTTCACTTTTCCTTCATAGCTTGAAATTGGAAGGTCTTAGAAGCTTGAAACCAAGCGCATACAACACAAAGGGCCTCAATGAGCTACTGGCCGCTCACTGGTGGCTCCAGCGCACGCGGTTCAGTCGCATCATTCACTCTGATGTGGTGTTCATGAAGTTGGGTGTTGAGGTGCATGTAGTGCATTGTGACAGAAAGTCACTTTACAACACCTTACAAGCCCAAAGTGGATTTTGAAAAAAGTTTCCACGAGCGCATGTTTTGGCCGTCTCAGCCAACTGTCATGAAATATGAAAAGTAAACGTGTCTTCACTTTTCCTTCATAGCTTGAAATTGGAAGGTCTTAGAAGCTTGAAACCAAGCGCATACAACACAAAGGGCCTCAATGAGCTACTGGCCGCTCACTGGTGGCTCCAGCGCACGCGGTTCAGTCGCATCATTCACTCTGATGTGGTGTTCATGAAGTTGGGTGTTGAGGTGCATGTAGTGCATTGTGACAGAAAGTCACTTTACAACATCTTACAAGCCCAAAGTGGATTTTGAAAAAAGTTTCCACGAGCGCATGTTTTGGCCGTCTCAGCCAACTGTCATGAAATATGAAAAGTAAACGTGTCTTCACTTTTCCTTCATAGCTTGAAATTGGAAGGTCTTAGAAGCTTGAAACCAAGCGCATACAACACAAAGGGCCTCAATGAGCTACTGGCCGCTCACTGGTGGCTCCAGCGCACGCGGTTCAGTCGCATCATTCACTCTGATGTGGTGTTCATGAAGTTGGGTGTTGAGGTGCATGTAGTGCATTGTGACAGAAAGTCACTTTACAACACCTTACAAGCCCAAAGTGGATTTGAAAAAAGTTTCCACGAGCGCATGTTTTGGCCGTCTCAGCCAACT
>NW_026910931.1:17500-20000 GCF_963854185.1 Sardina pilchardus
ACCAACTTGACACACGCCTCATACTGGATGACAGTACCTACCCTCAGTACATTCATGGTTGACCTTGAATTTCCCCTTGGGGATCAATAAAGTATCTACCTATCTATCTATCTATCTAAATACTTTAGCTCACTCAACCTCCAGAGTGGCTATTGGCAGGTTGCTATGGGTGAGGGTAGCAAGAAGAAGACGGCCATGATTACGCATAGAGGACTCGTCCAGTTCAGAGTCATGCCGTTTGAGTTGCGCAATGCTGGTGCCACCTTCCAGCGACTGATGGAAAACATCCTGGGAGATTTAAAGGGTAACATCCACGTTGTGTACATCGACGACACAATTGTATTTTCCAGGACGCAAGAACAACATCTCCGCGACCTTGATGCTGTGTTCCAGAAATTACATCAAGCCCACCTGACCCTGAATGTCAAGAAGTGTCATCTTTTTTAAAACTGAGCTGACGTTCCTGGGTCAGGTGGTGTCAGAGAGAGGAGTGAAGGTGGACCAAGCCATGGTCGATGCCATCATAGCCTACCCAGAACCCACTGATCTTCAAAGGTTCTTGGGGTTGGTGGGTTGGTACCATAAGCTACTGGCAGACACAGCAGCTCCGCTCAACAACCTGAAGAGGAAAGGGGTCCCTTGGGAGTGGTCAGCACAATGCCAGAGTGCTTTCCACCGTCTTAAGGTCTTGCTGCGGTCACCACCTGTGCTTGCCCAGCCACGGCCACACCTTCCAAGTTCACTGTGATGCCAGTGACGCCGGCCTAGGAGCTGTCCACTAGAAGGGGTGCTCTAATGTAGTACCTCCACCCCCTGAAGGGGGCACTGTTGCTGTTGGCCTAGGAGCTGTCCTTATTCAGTCTGTGGACAATGAAGAGCATGTCATTGCTTATGCATCCCGGGCACTCCATGGCCCTGAGCTCCGATACTCCACTTCAGAAAAGGAAAGCCTAGCAGTGGTGTGGGCAGTAGAGAAGTGGTGCCATTACCTGGAAGGGGATACCTTTGATGTTTACACTGACCACAGCCTGCATTAGCCTGGGCATTTAATTGTCTTCTCGGCTGACCAGATGGACCCTCCGGCTGCAGGCTTTTTCATTCAGAGTCCACTATAAGAAGAGGTGCTCTAATGTAGTACCGGATTCTTTGTCTCATGCACCTCCACCCCCTGAAGGGGGCACTGTTGCTGTTGCCGCCGCACAATCCCGGTGGTCCAACCTGCCAAGCTCCCTGCAGGAGATGGAAAGGGCTCAGGAGGGAGACGCCGTGTGCCAAGAGCTGATGCCGTCCGTCTCTGAGCCGCTTCCTGGTCACATCCACCTCCAACTCCAGCAGGGCGAGCTCTACCGGGGTGTTCAGCAGCGCGAGCTCTACCGGGGTGTTCCAACTCCAGCAGCGCGAGCTCTACCGGGGTGTTCCATCCAACTCCAGCAAGGCGAGCTCTACCGGGGTGTTCCATCCAACTCCAGCAAGGCGAGCTCTACCGGGGTGTTCCATCTCCAGCAGGGCGTGCTCTACCAGGGTGTTCCATCCAAGCATGGTGGCTTCAACTACCAGATGGTTGTGTCTGCTGCGCTGGTTCCTGAGTTCTTGGCCTATTTCCATGACAGCCCTTTTGGAGGTCATTTATGGAGAATGAAAACACTCCTTAAAGTCCTAGAGGTGGCTTGGCAAAGACGTCTGGAGTCATGTCCGTACCTGCCAGATATGCAGTATAAGCCTTCCAACATCAAGCCAGCTGGCCTACTCCAGTCAACCGAGGCCAAGGAGCCTGGGGAAGTGGTCGGCGTGAACTTCATGGGTCCATTTCCATTCAGCAAAGCTCGCTACTCTACCCTCATGCTCGTTGTGGATTATCACACCATGTGGGTGACCCCCGCTGTGTTGGCTCTTGGTCGCAACATCCACGGCCCACTAGAGTGTGTGTGTGTGTGTGTGTGTGTGTGTGTGTGTGTGTGTGTGTGTGTGTGTGTGTGTGTCCCTGCTGTGTTGGCTCTTGGTCGCAACATCCACGGCCCACCAGAGCGTCTCACACACCTGGCTCCTAGCACACAGGCTTATCACACACTCCACAAACACACACGCAATTGTTAAAGGCACGTTGGTGTAGCCAAGGCTAGACAAGCCAGGTATTATATTGCACGACGCAAAGATGTACACTTTGCGGTTGGGGACCTGGTCTGGATTAGGTCGCACCCACAGTCTAAAACCTCAGCCAAGTTCTCTGCCAAGCTTGCGCCAAGATGATCAGGACTTGCTACCGCAGTGGATAGCTAGTGAAGATAACGTTTTCTTTCTGTATGACTTAGTTCTTATTACTTACACCTAGAGAAAAGGGGTCTAAGTTAGTGTGTAATTTAAGTCATAACTAGTGTTATGTCAAACTATTTTGCGTAGTGCAACCCGTTACATTTTAGTAGCTGGTAGACTTCAATGTAGTACCAGTTTACCTTAGAAATAAGCTAAAATGGAACTTCCGTTCAACTGGTGCAACCGACTG
>NW_026910931.1:69823-87323 GCF_963854185.1 Sardina pilchardus
ACTCTACAGGCAATAGTCTATGGGGCAGTAGTCTATGGGGCAATAGTCTATGGGGCAGTAGTCTACTCTATGGGGCAATAGTCTATGGGGCAGTAGTCTATGGGGCAATAGTCTACTCTATGGGGCAATAGTCTACTCTACGGGGCAGTAGTCTATGGGGCAGTAGTCTATGGGGCAGTAGTCTACTCTATGGGGCAGTAGTCTATGGGGCAGTAGTCTACTCTACAGGCAATAGTCTATGGGGCAGTAGTCTATGGGGCAATAGTCTACTCTATGGGGCAATAGTCTACTCTATGGGGCAATAGTCTATGGGGCTGTAGTCTATGGGGCAGTAGTCTACTCTATGGGGGCAATATTCTATGGGGCAGTAGTCTACTCTCTGGGGCAATACTCTACTCTATGGGGCAGTAGTCTACTCTATGGGGCAATAGTTTACTCTATGGGGAAGTAGTCTACTCTATGGGGCAGTAGTCTACTCTACGGGGCAATAGTCTATGGGGCAATAGTCTACTCTACGGGGCAATAGTCTATGGGGCAGTAGTCTATGGGGCAATAGTCTACTCTACAGGGCAATAGTCTATGGGGCAGTAGTCTATGGGGCAGTAGTCTACTCTACGGGGCAGTAGTCTATGGGGCAATAGTCTACTCTACGGGGCAGTAGTCTATGGGGCAATAGTCTACTCTACGGGGCAGTAGTCTATGGGGCAGTAGTCTATGGGGCAGTAGTCTACTCTACGGGGCAGTAGTCTATGGGGCAGTAGTCTACTCTACGGGGCAATAGTCTATGGGGCAGTAGTCTACGGGGCAGTAGTCTACTCTACGGGGCAATAGTCTACTCTACGGGGCAGTAGTCTATGGGGCAATAGTCTACTCTACGGGGCAATAGTCTATGGGGCAGTAGTCTATGGGGCAGTAGTCTATGGGGCAGTAGTCTACTCTACGGGGCAGTAGTCTATGGGGCAGTAGTTTACTCTACGGGGCAATAGTCTATGGGGCAGTAGTCTACTCTACGGGGCAATAGTCTACTCTACGGGGCAATAGTCTACTCTACGGGGCAATAGTCTACTCTACGGGGCAGTAGTCTACTCTACGGGGCAATAGTCTACTCTACGGGGCAGTAGGCTACTCTACGGGGCAGTAGTCTACTCTACGGGGCAATAGTCTACTCTACGGGGCAGTAGTCTACTCTACGGGGCAATAGTCTACTCTACGGGGCAGTAGTCTACTCTACGGGGCAATAGTCTATGGGGCAGTAGTCTACTCTACGGGGCAATAGTCTATGGCTGCGAGTGAGAGCAGCTCAGCGGCAGCAGCATTTTGGGTGCACGGCTTTTCTATCTCTCACACACACACGGCTCTCTCGCTCTCTCACACACACACACACAGTTCTGTCTCTCTCTCACACACACACACGGTTCTGTCTCTCTCTCACACACACACACGGTTATATCTCTCTCTCACACTCACACACACGGCTCTCTCTCTCTCTCTCTCACACACACACACACACACATGGTTATCTCTCTCTCTCACACTCACACACACACGGCTCTCTCACACTCACACTCACACACACACACAGCTCTCTCTCTTTCTCACACACACACACACACACTGATTAGAAAATGCATAATTCATGGCCACTCCGGCCCACTGAACAGCCCACTGAGACGGAACACGGGAACGTCCGCTCGGCCGTCTGTGATGGGGGGGGGGGGGGGGGGGGGGTGTCGTGGGGGGGGGTGTCGGCGCGGGGGTCGGCGCTCTGGGAGTTCCTGGTCAGCCCTCCTGGGCGGTGGGTGGAGTGTCGGGGGGGAGGGAGGTTGGGGGGGGTTAGAGTGTCGGGGGGGGGGGAGGGGTTAAGGGGGGGGTGTGACCCTTTGGGAGACGATGCCCCCTGCAATTGACCCCGCGTCTCTGCGCCGTCGTCGGGCTACACACGCCGCGCCAGAGGAGCTAATCGCTTAGTTACCCTGCGGCCTGTCAATCAAACTCCCCCGGGGGGAGGTGTGTGTGGGGGGGGGGCGAGCCAGCGCGCTCAGAGCCATTAATATTCAGAGCAGGAAGGGGGGGAGTGTGTGTGTGTGTGTGCGAGGGGGGGACTCGACAGCTCCAGAAGGAGAAGGGGGGGGGTGTGTGTGTGTGTGTGTGTGTGTGTGTGTGTGTGTGTGCACCAGGGGAAGTGAGCGCTGAGCCTCGTCTCCCTCCTGAGCTATTAGTCACCTCCTGACAGGCACTACACGCTCACACGCCGGCATCTGCACGCACACACGCACACACACACACACACACACACACACACACACACACACACGCACACACGTACACGCACACGGAACAACAGCGCTATGGCACACACGCACAGACACACTATACCGACACACTCACACGGAATACGAAACGGTAGAGAGCGGACTAGGAAAGCACTCACACACACACACACACACACACACACATACAGATACGCATGAATGTATAAACAAACAGGCTGCTCAGAAAGCACGCTACAGCAGCAAGACCAGCACACACTAAAACACACACATGCTGCAAAAGCACACTACAGCAGCGAGACCAACACACACTCAAACATACAGTACCCTCCAGAATCAGTGGCAAGCAATTAAAGGGAAGCACATTTATTCTGAGGAAAAAGGACAATCTCATTAAGAAATAACTATTATTAAAAAGAACAAACAATTATTGGCACCCCTATAAAATCTTATACACAAAATGTAACAGAAGCATTTGTATACCAAATTTCAACTTCTTGAGTCTGTAGTTCATGACTTTATTTTTCTCCAAGGAATGGAAATAAGGTGGCATAGAGGCCAAATCCCCTAGCCATTTTTACACATCGGAAATACATAAAATAATATATAATAACAATAAATGAAATAAATAAATAATAACAACAAAATACACTAAACTGAAATAAAAAGAAAGTGTTGTTGAAAATATTTATTTCTTTATAAGTTTCTCCTTTTTCTCAAAAAAGAATTGACTCCCTTCAAGGTCGGATTTTTTACAGTAAATGTTACTAAAGTCCAGTTGTGGTGTTCAGCTGCAGCTCTATCTGGGGTTCCACAGCACACAGACGACAGCACACACACACACACACACACACACACACACACACACACACACACACACACACAGCACAGCACACGCCTGCTGAATGGAACAAAGTAACCTCACACACTCAGACGTGCACAGCTACCAGACCAGAACTTTCCGACAAACATCCACACATCCACACATACACACACACACACACACACACACACACACACACACACACACACACACACCCCGGCATACGGCAGCACAGCGGGAGGAATGATGACATCAGCGTCATGGCAGGTCCTCTGGCAGACGCCACTTTGGCTCGGCGCGGGTGGCGGTATGAGGAAACACCGCACGACACACACACACACACACACACACACACACACACACACACACACACACACACACACACACACACACACACACACACACACACACACACACACACACACACACACACACACACACTGATAGGGAAGCCTCCTCCGCAGGAACCTATGAGTCCCCCCGGCAGACTCTCAGCAAAGTGTGTGTGTGTGTGTGTGTGTGTGTGTGTATACTCATTTCTTTAGCCCATTAGACAGCTAACCTAAAGAAACAACATATTCAAAGGTGACTATTAAAACAGCTGACCTAAAGAAACAATATGTGCAAAGAAGACTGACAAAGTTGTGGTCCTGAAATGGAAATCACCCAAATGCGAGATGTAAACACAGAACAAATAGATGTGTTTATATTTGTCAACAACAAAAACAACATATGTTCACAAAATCACTGACCAGCAATCTCTCAAGTATGTTCACTGGATTTGATCATTTGTGCATTTGTAGCCACAATGCGATGCCTTATCCTTGGCAGGGATTTGAGGATTTCCCTAAACATCGCAGAAATCCCCAAATCTCCTGTGGGATAATCCAACAGACAATTGAATTCTGCATAAAGACTGATAGCTGGAAATGATAACAGAGTGACTTGGAGGTGAGGAACAGAAAACACAATGAACGTGAAAAATATATCCATATCTTGAATTTCCCCTTGGGGATCAATAAAGCATCTATCTATCTATCTATCTATCTATCTAATCTATCTATCTATCTATCTATCCATCTATATGCATTCCACACCTGTCTAGATGAATGAAACGTGATCTTTTCTCCATGAAAGTTCTTAGTGAAGAGAAGCCATGACACAGCACTTATAGAAGCACACACCACAGAGCTTGAGAGGAGAAGACATGACTCAGCACTTGGGCTTGTGAGAACACGTACTGAGAGGGGTGTGTGTGTGTGTGTGTGTGTGTGTGTGTGTGTGTGTGTGTGTGAGAGGGTAGGCCCCATTAAGACTGCAAACGTGTCAGCTGTGTGTCAGCCGCGTTACCTGTCTGTTTTCATTTTGCCGCCCATGTTCACAGGTGTGTGTGTGCATGCTGCCTGTGTGACACACACGTCTAAGACAGCTCGAGCCGCGCTGAAAACGTGCGCATGCTAGAAATAGGACCGCTGCCTATTTTTCACTCGACACACAAGCATGTTGGAAGCATTTCCATTCAAAACAGAGAGTGAAGAGATGTTTTAATAGGCAGACTGGCCACAGCCCCGCTGCATCAGAGACGGCTCAGTATGAATGTACATATAACGCACACACCACCACAGCCGCGCTGCATCAGAGACGGCTCAGTATGAATGTACATATAACGCACACACAGCCGCGCTGCATCAGAGACGGCTCAGTATGAATGTACATATAACGCACACACCGCCACAGCCGCGCTGCATCAGAGACGGCTCAGTATGAATGTACATATAACGCACACACCGCCACAGCCCCGCTGCATCAGAGACGGCTCAGTATGAATGTACATATAACGCACACACCGCCACAGCCGCGCTGCATCAGAGACGGCTCAGTATGAATGTACATATAACGCACACACCGCCACAGCCGCGCTGCATCAGAGACGGCTCAGTATGAATGTACATATAACGCACACACCGCCACAGCCGCGCTGCATCAGAGACGGCTCAGTATGAATGTACATATAACGCACACACAGCCGCGCTGCATCAGAGACGGCTCAGTATGAATGTACATATAACGCACACACCGCCACAGCCGCGCTGCATCAGAGACGGCTCAGTATGAATGTACATATAACGCACACCACCACGCGGGCGGTCTGAACCAGCCCTCAGAGAAAGCAAGAGACTGAGAAAGAAGAAAACAGGAGGGCGTTTTGAGAGCAAGGATGTCTTATTGCAGGGATCACTTGGAGGTTGTTTTCACTTCACAGGGAACAGAGCGTGAGGATGACAGTGACAGAGTGAGAGAAGATGTCAGAGAGAAAGAGCAAGGATGTTAAAATGGCAGAAAGAGAGGGTGTAGCAGGTCTTAGTGAGAATTGGGCATACCTCAGGGTTCTGCTTTTGGGCCTTTCCTATTTTTCAGTGAATCACAAATGTACAGAACTTTCATTGTCTGTCCTGACAGTTTTAATGTTAACTCAAAGAAATAGCAGACATGTTTGTTTTCTAGCCACAATGTGATCTACCTTCTGTTTTGAGTTCAACCATGTAAATTAGGCAATAGTTGAAGAGAAAGGGCCAGTTTCACTATTAAGCAGGAGAGGATGATCTTTGATGTCGGGTCACCTTTTGCTCACGGCAACAGAGTGACATTTTACAAGCAGTGATTGATCAGCACACTCTCAGGTGCACCTGATTGCGAGCCTTTAGCAGCCCCTGTGTCTCTCATGTCATCCATGCTGTGGTCAATGCAACCTCGATGACGACTGCTAACTGGATACACTCAAGAGAAAGCTCACAGAAAGACTGAGAAAGCTGAACAGAACAGCTGAGCTATAGTCCAAGCTCAGGGCACACACAGGAGGCAAGGCTACACAGCTCTGTTTTCCTTTAGCTTCCCAAAGGACAGATGTGCCAGGAGATGTTATGGCTGCGCTACATACACCCTGCACCACTTGGACCATGGAGCATCCATCCAGCGCCGGCCCCTCATAGCCATAGCGCAGGGCTATCAGGTTGCGGCTGCACAGGAATGTGAGGCTCAAATAAGCAGCAGACCTCATTGTGACACCTGGCCACGCTACCGTGGTTACATCAATAAACAGCAGGTGATGGAATAGAGCAAGAATTCCGATGTTTGTTTTCAGTGACTCGTCTTTTTCCAGACTCGTGTGCGCACTGTTGACACTATGCCTCATATTTCTCGTGCCAACACTGTGTGTGTGTGTGTGTGTGTGTACGAGAGAGGCAGAAAGAAAGAAAGAAACTCGGTGTCAGTGTGATCTGTAATTTCATAGTTTTTAACGTAATTCAATGTTAAAGGGATAATCCGGAGTGAAATGCACTTTAGATCAATTTTTCGGACTATTGGGAGTACATACGTTGAGTTGACACCAAAATCATGTCATTCGGATGTATTTTGAGAAAGTTCGAGTTCACCGTTTTTAGCCAAAACTCGTTAGCCTGGAAGTGACCGGGGCAGGTCCTTTCGCCACTACAAAACGCTATTTTTATACCTCTTCTACTGTTCCAAACAACACTACACTTACGTGGTAGTGAGTAGAGGGTCCCTAAAGCCAAACCGAAGTATCCCCACGTCTTTATGTGGTCGGATAGAGAGTCCAGAATGAATTTAATCGAGTCAGTACCTTCCGGAAATGTCGCGGCGGCAGCAGCGCAACGCTTCAACAACACTTTACTAACATTTCCGGAAAGGTACTGACTCGATTAAATTCATTCTGGACTCTCTATCCGACCACATAAAGACGTGGGGATACTTCGGTTTGGCTTTAGGGACCCTCTACTCACTACCACGTAAGTGTAGTGTTGTTTGGAACAGTAGAAGAGGTATAAAAATAGCGTTTTGTAGTGGCGAAAGGACCTGCCCCGGTCACTTCCAGGCTAACGAGTTTTGGCTAAAAACGGTGAACTCGAACTTTCTCAAAATACATCCGAATGACATGATTTTGGTGTCAACTCAACGTATGTACTCCCAATAGTCCGAAAAATTGATCTAAAGTGCATTTCACTCCGGATTATCCCTTTAACGTTTTAATGAGTATTTCTTCATAAATGTTCAAAAGCAAAATGTGGTACACAGGACAGGTTAATGCTGCACATTCCTCTGCCCTATGAGATCATTTAATGCTCCTGTTTATGGTGAACATCTTTTCTTTCTGTACAAGAACATATTTACTCTCCTCTTTGTGTCTATGGAGAAAGCAGCGTGCCTGGTTGTGTCTATTGTTTGTTTGAGTGTGTGTGTGTGTGTGTGTGTGTGTGTGTGTGTGGGCTGCGGGCGTTGTGGAGGGCCCAGCTGTGTGTGCGAGCCTTAGGGGAGGTGTTGCTCTGAGTGCACAGTAATCAGCTGAGAGGGCACCTCCCTCTCTCTCTCTCTCTCTCTCTCTCTCTCCCTCTCTCTCTCTCTCTCTCTCTCTCTCTCTCTCTCTCTCTTTCTTTCTCACACACACACACACAACCTCCCTATTGCGCAGCCATGGAGGCAGTGTCACAGTGGTGCGATTGACGGCTGTGATAACCGATGTGGCAGGCTGTGAATGCTGCCAACATGCGTCACAACTCCATGGAAGCACACACACACACTCACACACACATGCACACACACACACACACACATGCACACACACACACACACGCACGCACACGCACGCACGCACACACACGCACACACACGCACGCACACACACGCACACATACTGAAGGCAGGAAGGGAAGGAGGAATGGACACAGAGACAGCGAGAGCGAGAGCGTACCGGCGAGAGAGTGAGAGAGAGACAGATGGAGAGAGAGAGAGTGAAAGAGCGAGCGAACAGAGAGGCAGTTAGCGGAGGAGGGAAAGTGGTGTGTATGAGAGGAGAGAGACGGAGAGGAGGAGGAGGAGGGAGAGGAGGAGGGAGAGGAGGAGGGAGAGAGGAGGAGGGAGAGGAGGAGGGAGAGGAGGAGGGAGAGAGGAGGAGGGAGAGGGGGCGGGAAAGTGGAGTGGGGAGAGGGAGTGGCAGCCTGGCGCGCCAGAAAGGGTGAGAGAGACGGATGGAAAAAAAGAGAGAGAGGGAGGGGGAGAGAGGGAGGGGGAGAGAGGGAGGGGGAGAGAGAGAAAGAGAGCGAGGGAGAGAGAGAGAAAGAGAATGAGAGATGGTGCTAGAAGAGCAGGAGCGAGAGAAAAATACTGGAGACAGTTAGTGGAGGAGGAGGAGGAGGAGGAGGAGGGTGGAAGGAGAGAGAGAGCGAGAGTGAGTGAGCGAGCGAGCGAGCGAGCGCGTGCTTGAAAAAAAGAGAGAAAAAAAGGAGAGCTAGAAAGGAAGGCAGCGCCAGAGGAACGAGGGAGGGAGAGCGGGGGAGGTGGAGAGCAGGAGAGGGGGAGGAGGCGGAGGAAGAGAGAGATAGCACTGCAGGCAACGGTTTCAGACACAGCCAGCACTGGGGAGGGCTGCTGTGTGTGTGTGTGTGTGTGTGTGTGTGTGTGTGTGCTTACGGCACAGAGAGGAAGGAAAGCTCTGTGTGTCTGTATGCCTGTAAGTCTGTGTATGTGTGTGTGTTTGTGTGTGTGTGTATTTGTATGTGTGTGTGTGTGTGTGTATGGGGGGGGGGGGGGGGGAGTTGTTTGTGTCTAAATGGTTCAAGGGGAGTTTCCTCAGAGTGTGCGTGTGTGTGTGTGTGTGGGGAGGGTTGTTGAATGGGTGGAAATGTGTATAAAAGGAGTTGCCTCAGCATCTGTGTGTGTGTGTGTGTGTGTGCGTGCGTGCGTGCATCTGTGTGTGAGGGTGTGTGTGTGTGTGTGTGTGTGTGTGTGGGTTATCTGCTGTACACCTGCTGGTGGGTGCGGAAGACATTTTCCCCAGAGCCAGCGATGGCACATTTCCTGCCTGCGTTCACCTCATCCCCATCACACACACGCGCTTCAGGCAAGCGCGCATGCACACACACACACACACACACACACACACACACACACACACACATGCACACACACACACACACATGCACACCATTAAACACACATACACACATGGACGTTGTTTAACACAGACGCACAGTGACACACACTCAGAAACACACACAGAGTTACACACATACAAGCGTGCATATAGAAACATGTAAACAAAACTTTCACTGGCATTTAAATATAAAAATATTCACATAAACACACCAAAACTAATACACACACACATCTCTCTCTCTCTCTCGCGCGTGGGCATGGGTGTAGGTATGGGTGATGGTATGGGTGTAGGTGTGGGCATGGGTGTAGGTGTGGGTATGGGTGTAGGTGTGGGTATGGGTGTAGGTGTGGGCATGGGTGTAGGTGTGGGTATGGGTGTAGGTGTGGGTATGGGTGTAGGTGTAGGCATGGATGTGGGCATGGGTGTAGGTGTGGGCATGAATGTGGGCATGGGTGTAGGTATGGGCACGGGTGATGGGATGGGTGTAGGTTTAGATCAGTGGTCCTCAAGGCATGGGCGTAGGTTTCGATGGGAACGCAGGTGAAAAGTCACCATCAATATTTTGAGATGACTAAATTGACCTGACCAATACTTTAGCAAACTCTTCGGCTCTATATGGACCGATTCTCAATGCCAAGACAGCAAAAATAAATGCTGTCATTTGATTGGCTGAAACCGAAGAGGGGATAACCTAACATGACCAGGCATTAAACTGCGGATTCTACAGTGGAACATAGTGTGGACTACTGTAGTATAGTGTATATTACCCAGGGGACTACTGCAGCTAAACTAGCTCCTGTAGGCTAATCTTTCAGCCAAGGTTGGGAGGCATGTTGATTAGGGGTGTGAAACACAGTCACATTTAACACGATACAAAAATTAAATGAATCAATTAAAATGTTAAAAATTCTAAAAAGTAGTGAAATCGAATTCTTCATTTGGTATCGGTATGGAAACAATCATTTTGGTGTTGTGACTACGCTAGCAGGCCTGCTACATAATTATGCTCATCTGCACAAATTCCTTCTAAAAGTCAGGGTCACCTCAGTTGTGTGTGTTATTGGAAGAGTTATTGGACTCAGTTGTGTGTTATTTGAGGAGTTGGGTTGTTCACCTCAGTTGTGTGTGTTATTTGAGGAGTTGGGTTGTTCACTTCAGTTGTGTGTGTTATTTGAGGAGTTTCAGTTGTGTGTGTTATTGGAGGAGTTGGGTTGTTCTCCTACATGAAGAGAAGAGGAGTTGGGTTATTGGAGGAGTTGGGTTGTTCTCCTAGATGAAGTGAAAGGGATGTTGGGTTGTTGGGTTGTTCTCCGACATGAAGAGAAAGGGTTGTTGGGTTGTTCTCCTACATGAAGAGAAGAGGAGTTGGGTTGTTGGGTTGTTCTCCTACATGAAGAGAAAGGGATGTTGGGTTGTTGGGTTGTTTTCCTACATGAAGAGAAAGGGATGTTGGGTTGTTGGGTTGTTCTCCTACATGAAGAGAAAGGGATGTTGGGTTGTTGGGTTGTTCTCCTACATGAAGAGAAAGGGCAAATCTGCTGGAGTGGTCTTACAGCACGTGTACTGTGTGTCTACATGCATAATGCGGCGCGTGTTGTGTGTGGAGTGTTGCTAGGTTACGGGGACGCTGGCGAGACACGCCGCTCCGTCTGGCATCATATTTTTGTTTGTTTTGATGTAATGTTCGTTTTATTCTGTTAATTTTTTGTATTTATTTGTTTAGATGAATGTTTTTATTCGTTAATTAACGATATTTTCGATAGTCTTGCGCTTTTGTTAGTCCTTATTTTGCTGCTTCAAGTTGGCTGATGCCACAAGTGAAAGTCCTTAAAGACCGCTGACGATTTTTGCCCTGGGCCTCTCACATCCTCCATCCGTGCGCTGCACTTCATCGTCTGATCAGAACATCTGAGCTGAGGACCATGGCTACCAACCGCGGGCGGGCGGGCGATAGCCTACCAACTGTGGGCGATGCTGCCGACTGCCGAGCTGCTGCCTGGACTGAGTCTGTCTGAATCGAGCAGCGCGTAACGTTGGAGGCCGGGGACAAAATGTTGCTAACCTGCAGGGTCGCTCTCGACTTCAAGCTGCTCGGTGCATCTGCTGCTTGTGCCTCTGCTTCTGGTGCTCTCCAGACGGCCTGCCTAGCGACTGAATTCCGCCGGGTTGGTCTGATCAGCTACGGGATGTGCATCATCTATTGCCCTGGGACTTTTATCGGCCGTCTACTGATGCAGTCATTTGGACTAATAAGTTGGCGTGGACTTTTCTGATTTAGTTTGCTTTTATTATTTAGTTGATCTGTGTTTGTTTTTGTCCGTCTTGTAATGTCTTGGTGTCTTGGCGTCACGGGTACGCTGGCGATTACGCCGCTCCGTCCGGCATCTTTTGTCCTGTGCCAACTTTGTCTTTTGAGTGTTTGTCTGTGTTGTTTTTATTATTTGTTGATTTTTGTCTGATGTCTGTGTTTGTATGTCTTGTGCCACGGGTACGCTGGCTAGTGCGCCGCTCCGTACGGCATTTCTTTATGTAGCGATTTGTTATTTTTTAAATTTGTTTGTTTATCTTGGTGTCACGCTTGGTGGGCACGCTGACGACTACGCCGCTCCGTCTAGCCTCTGTTGTCTTATGTACCCTATGTTTCTTGTTTGTCTGACTGTTTGTTTTACAGCACTTTGGTCAACTGTGGTTGTTTTTTAAAGTGCTATATAAATAAATTGACATTGACATTGACATTGTGTGTGTGTGTGTGTTGTGTTGTGTTGGCTACTGTGTGTGGTTCAGGCATACAGAATGTCCGTGTTTGTATGCCAGGAATGTGGCTCACGGCACCGTGTGAGCTGGAGGTTCGGAGGGTCACGGTGTCCCGGCCAGCACAGCTTCCCGCCGCGGTCTCGTGCTCCACCGTCACCTCTCAAGGTCCCGCCGAGCTCCGTGCCGTGCGGCGGGGAAATGAGATAATCAATTAGAGCCCCTTTGCCGCGGACGTCCTTTAATAACGGCGCTCGTAAAGGGAGGCGTTAGATCCCAATCTATCAAAGCTGTCCGTCCCCCGTGCAGCCTGCCGCTCTTAATGGCGGGATTTGCGGAGGTCTGGCCGCGTGAGCAAAGCTGTGCTCCAAAACGCTCGTCTTCCGCTCTCATTTTCTGTAAAAAAGGCTGAGACGCCTAATACCCCCTAATCTGCCGGCTGGGAGCGAAAACAGACGAGGAGGGAGACGGTGGGGGCGGGTGGGGGCGATATCGGCGCAGCGCGGTGTGACGGAGGTTGAAAGATAGCGAGAGGGAGGAAAGCAGAGATAGGGAGGGAAGAGAAGAGAAGAGGGGAGAAAGGGAAAATGAGAGAGGGAGGGGGGGCGTGGGCGGGAGGGGGAGGGGGAGGGGGAGGCGTTTGGCTTCCTCCGCAGAGGAGAAAGAGAGCGAGACGGATCGGGCGCTTCGCTCGTTCCTCACTCCTGTCGGCGCATTAGCGATGCATCAGACATCGCGGTCCTCCGCCGCCGGAGAGGATGGCTTCCTCCGACTCTCTCCTTCGCATCTCAGAAACAAGGCGTGCGCTTTTCCAACGGGACCACACCGCTAGCCCACAGCGGCTCATTTGACGCAAGAAAAGGCCTTCAACTCTCACTGGAAACAATTATGACAGAAATCTATATTATCTCGATCTGTATTGAAAGAGCAATCTTCGACGGGGACGACCTCTTGTGCCACTTGTATGAACAATTAAGGGAACATCTCCGGTAATCAAGCACACATTTACGTAGCCTATGAAATGACTTAAATATGAAAAGTAGACTATACAGAACAACAGTCAGAGCCCAGTGCCGTTGAGGGGCGCGTGCCGTTCACATTCCCCTTCGATCGGGCCGTGTCCCTCTGCTCGTGCCAGCGGGGAGCGGGAAAATGTGACCTGGTTACATCTGTGACATCACTGCCTGGCAACCGAATCACAAATAATTAAGATTCAACGCTGGCAAGCTGGCCGCTCTGTAGATAACAGGAACAAGGGCTACACACTTAGCACCTGTGCTCCACTAGGCTACACACACACACACACACACACACACACACACACACACACACACACAGACACACACACACATGCACACACACACGCACACACACACACACACGCACACAATCTACGTAATGTCTATGTGTGGTTTCAACCACTTACACACACACACAAACACACACACACACACACACAATCTACGTAATGTCTATGTGTGGTTTCAACCACTTACCACCACACCTCCGACCTTAGTCATTAGGCTTCAAATATTCGACATATTCCAATTAGCGGGAGAATCGTGGGCTGTCTCCTTTTGTCAACTGATTTTTTCCTCTTTCAGGAGATAATTAGAATTGATCAGCCTATGTGTCCCAGCATGTGATTTGGCTGCTTGGTAGGAGGGCGGTCTAACTAACTAGGCTACGCCCAGGAGTGCAGCCTGCTATTTCTCACCTCTGCTCCCAATGAGGTGGGGAATGTGAGACGTGTGAGAAGCGGCCGTGGACATAATGCGGTGTGTGTGTGTGTGTCAGCGCTAGCGGGAGCGCTACCTTAATGCGGTGTGTGTGTGTGTGTCAGCGCTACCGGGAGCGCTACCATAATGCAGTGTGTGTGTGTGTGTCAGCGCTACCGGGAGCCATTAGCGAGACGTGGCACGGGACTCGGCGGAGATTGTGCACGGAAGGCCGTTGGTCAGGCAACGGGGAAGAGCTGGCGGAGCGGAGAGGAGCGGTGGAGTGGAGTGGACCCACGTGCCCTCTTTTATCTGCAGCATTTGAACTCTCAAGTAGTGACGAGCAACCGGCCTCCACCACGCGGTGCTTTCCCCAAATGAGCATTCGCCTCCTCGCATTCCTCCTAGTTCTCATTCGCCTCCTAGCGTTCTCCTATCGTTCTCCTAGCGTTCCTCCTAGTTCTCATTCGCCTCCTTGCGTTCTCCTAGCGTTCTCCTCGCGTTCTCCTAGCGTTCCTCCTAGTTCTCCTAGCGTTCTCCTAGCGTTCTCCTAGCGTTCCTCATAGTTGTCATTCGCCTCCTCGGGTTCTCCTAGCGTTCTCCTAGCGTTCTCCTCGCGCTCTCCTAGCGTTCTCCTAGCGTTCTCCTAGCGTTCTCCTAGCGTTCTCCTCGCGTTCTCCTAGCGTTCTCCTAGCGTTCTCCTAGCGTTCTCCTCGCGTTCTCCTAGCGTTCCTCCTGGATCTCATTCGTCTCCTCGCAGTCCTCCTATATCGTTCTCCTGTTTCTCATTGCCTGCATTAGCTATAGGATAGAAATTCACCAGAAAAATCACAACGAAGTCGGGGTGGATTGGATTTCATCAATTCACAGGTCAGGGTGTGTGTGTGTGTGTGTGTGTGACGCCCCCCCTCTCTCTCTCTCTCACACACACACACACACACACACACACACACACACACACGCGGTCTGGTGCGTTACTTAACTAGACTTAACTGGACGAATGCAAAATAAACGCTGTGAAACAAAGGTGTACGGGATGAGTGCGTCCCCCCCCCCCCCCCCCCGCGGGAAAGAGCGGAGGCCAATTACAAGAGCGGCTGCGTGACCTTTAATGCGCATATCATATCATCGGCGGCGGAATTGTGTCCGCCCGTGATGAACGGCAGGCAGGGACGTGGCGCGCGGGGCGGGAGAAGAGGAAGCGGCGATAATGGTGTCCATCGTTAGTGTCTCATTAGGGCGCCTGCTATTGGAGCTACTAAGCTGCAGTTAAGCGCCTGCCCCCCCCCCACCCTTCCCCCCCCCCCCCACCCTTCCCCCTTCACTTCTCGCACGCTCTCTCGCGACAGCAGAGCCGCGGTAGGGATGAGAGAGAGAGAGAGAGAGAGAGAGAAAAAGAGAGAAACAGAGAAACAGAGAGAGAGACTAGAGAGAGCGAGAGAAAAAGAGAGAAATAGAGAGAGAGGGAGAGAGAGAGGGAGAGAGAGAGAGAGAGAGAGAGAGAGAGGGAGAGAGGGAGAGATAGAGAAAGAGGGAGGGAGATAGAGAGAGAGAGAGAGAGAGAGAGGGAGAGAGAGAGAGAGGGAGAGGGAGAGGGAGAGGGAGAGAGAGAGAGAGAGAGAGAGAGACTGCCTCGGCAGCAGCAGCAGCAGCAGCAGCAGAATCCTTGGCCGCGGTGATATTAGTATTCGTAGACAGCGCTCCCCTCCGTGCCGGAATTAATTTTCCAGCGTGCGTGTGTGTGTGTGCGGGCCGGCGCGCGTTTGTGTGTGTGATGGATGGAGGGAGGGAGAGGGAGAGGGAGAGGGAGCGGGAGGGAGGGAGGGAGGGAGAGAGGGAGCGGGAGAGGGAGCGAGAGAGCTCGGCTGTGGGCCTGCTCTGCTGAATGTGCCGTGCCGTGACGCTAGCCTTCAAAACGCTCTCACATTTCTGCTCGCAAGCGCAACGAATTTAACAAGACTTAAATTCAGCCAATAATTATTTTAGGCTGTGACGTAGCCCACTCAATGTGTGTACAAAATGGCTCTAAAACTCTTCCATTCCACTGGCAGTGCTTAGAAGCCCTCTCGTGTGCTGAGGACACCTTTGTATTCACAATGCTGCTTCGGTTTCCTGTTTTTTGCTGCCTTTGAGTTTGATGTATGCGGTGTCTGAGTCCGCTGTGTGTGTGTGTGTGTGTGTGTGTGTGTGTGTGTGTGTGTGTGTGTGTCTGAGTGAGCTGGCCTCCGTGGACCGAGTGCTTTTATTGCACTCGCGCTGTCTCCGGCCCGGGAAGCCCTCTGGACCGGGAATTACTCATTCCGCTGACGAGAGAGCGCGGAGTGGGACTGTGCGATGCACCGGGGCCTCGTGCTGTCGGGGCGCTCCCGTGATTGAAGACCTCCGCCGGATCCGCGGACTGCCGCCTAATTAATTGATCGATTCTGCACGTGTGGGGAAGGTGGCTTGTCAGTTATGGGAGGCAGGGCGCGCTAATTGAGATTCCGTGTATAGAGGCCATTTATTTGGTTATTTACCACCACCCCGACCATTTGTTTACGAGTGTGAAGAGTTTACTTAAGAATTGGGTTTGCCTTTGGAGAGAGAGAGAGAGAGAGAGAGAGAGAGAAGAGAGAGAGAGAGAAGAATATTTAAATAGGTTGGTGTGTGTGTTTATCTTAAAGAGGCTAAATTATCAGTATAAACACGAAAAGCTCAGCTCTTGTTCGTAAGCAGCAATATGAAGCACGTTGTGCGCATTCAAATGCCTTCTGTACTGTACGGAATTGCAGATCGCTCGTTGAAGTCTGGAGAGTCAGCCTTCAAGATTAACCGTCGTGATTTCCTCTCTCGCTCTCGTATTCCCTTTTCTTTGTACGGAGCCGCGTGTCGTTGCGTCGACTCTTAAAAGCGACTCTGCCGCCTCGCTGATCTCGCTCTCCTGCGGCAGTTGAAGCGCTTCGCAGCCGAGCCTGTTGAAAAAAAGCCTCTCGGATCGTTTCTCACCCCCTCCTCCTCCTCCTCCTCCTCCTCCTCCTCCTCTCTCCCCTTCCGCCCTCCCTGCCTTTAGCTCCCCCCCCACCACCAGGGAAATCCATCAGCGCTCCAGGAAGATCGGGCCCCCCACTCTGGCTCGGCGCTCTGTGTGTGTGTGTGTGTGTGTGTGTGTGTGTGTGTGTGTGTGTGTGCTCGGTGCGCTGCAGACGGATAAAAGCGGAGAATTACAAAGGCAGCGCGGCGGTGCGGTGCGGAGCGTCTGGGGCGAGCGTTTCAGATCCAGCGTTCAAAGGGCCGACAGTGCCGCCACAGCAGCCGGAGAACACAGAGCACACACACACACACACACACACACACACACACACACACACACACACACACACACACACACACACAGAGCGGAGGAGACAATCACGCCGCGCCGCCGCGTCAGCCGGAGAACACAGAGCACACACACACACACACACACACACACACACAGAGCGCCGGAGAACACAGAGCACGGGCTCCGGGGGAGACAATCACGCCGTCAATCAAAGGCGGACCCACGCACCAGAAAAACCAAACCGTTTGCAGCACCCCACGGGGGAGCAGGTACGTTCATTAAACAGACTGATTACGCTCAAAGACGGGGCGCCCCTCCACTCCTCTCCTCCTCTCCTCTCCGCACCGGAGCGGGCGAGGAAACACACCGGGCACATTAGAGATCGGAAATTAAATTTGAACTCACTCACACGCAGCGGCAAGGACACCGACGTGGACACACACACTTAGAGAGAAAGTGAAAAGGCTTTTAATCAGAGCGGCCAAATTTGCCTAAGCATGCGAGTGCAATCTCTTCTTACCAGTTAAGCTGCTTTTGGTGTCAGCATGTTGAGAGAGCTCTAACCAAAGAGCAGTTCTTTTCTGGAGACATTTGGACAACACATGCTGTCTGTTTGGCATCCTCCAAATCGCTCTCCTTTCCCAAGGTTATGTGGACATGGGAACAACAGCACCAGCTCCTAAC
>NW_026910932.1:0-12637 GCF_963854185.1 Sardina pilchardus
TGTGTGTGTTTGTGTGTGTGCGCACGTCTGTGTGTACGCGTGTGTGTGTGTGTGTGTGTGTGTGTGTGTGTGTGTGTGTGTGTGTGTGTGTGTGTGTGTGTGTGTGTGTGTGTGCGTGCTCGCCTGGCGAGTCACGGGATGCCACCTCAGTGGCACAGCAGGGGCTGGAACACTCTTTTCCAATAAGAGTGATGTCTTGGCCAGTCCACACACACACAGACACACACACAGACACACACTCACACACACACACACACACACACACACACACACACACACATACACACACTTCAACCTAAGTCACATGTGCACACTCTCTCACATACACACACACACAAACACACACACACACACACACACACACACACACACACACACACACACACACACACACACACACACACACACACACACACACACACACACACACACACACACACTCTGTGAGGTGCTGGATTATGTGCCTCTGTGTGGCTGGCTTGAAAGTGAAGGGTTTAAAGGCATGGCTTTCAAAGTGGCCACTTCAGAAGGTTTTCTTCTTCACACTGGAGGAAAAGAGCACGAGGCCTGGGTACTAAAATAAGAATGTTCTGTCAATTCTTATATGTGTTACGCCTGGGGAACGCAAACTCTCTCTCTTTCTCCCTCTCTCTCTCTCTCTCTCTCTCCAAATCTTTACACAGTACTGTATATCTTTATGGACACATGTTAGCCTTAATCTTAAACGCTACACCGGGGCGAAACATTATTTTAGGGTACAAAAAACTCTTTAGTGTTGCTTTAGTAACAGCGTACTGTATGCTCGTTTACCATGCGGTTTAGTAACCAGACTCTAATTGAGATCTAATACACATGGCCACCACATTTGCTTCCAAATAACCCACGCTGGCCCTTAAAAGTATACTGAACAAGGTGGACACATTTCTGACACCACTGCACAGCTGAGCAGGATAGAAAGAACATCGACGTTAAAGAATGAAGGGACACAGAGGGGAGGGGTGGTCCTCTCCTCCTCACAGTGACCTCTGGGTGTTTGTGGAGAGGAGGTCCTACTCACCAGGAAGCCTGAGGAGTTGTCCAGGAGACAGCGGAAGCGGCACACGAAGCTCCTCTCCAGGAAGGAGGAGTTCTCCGGGGGAAGCTGGTCTGGGTTGTAGGTGACCAGAGACATGTTGCTGACCGGTTCCCCATCTACGAGAACATCACAGAATGTTTTAGAGAACCTCAAAGAACATCACAGAATGTTCAGAGACAGACGGTGACCAGAGACACGTTGCTGACCGGTTCCCCATCTACGAGAACCTCAGAGAACGTTCAGAGAACCTCACAGAATGTTCAGAGACAGACGGTGACCACTGACATGTTGAATAACCTCAGGTTATTTTGCAAAGGCCAAAGGACCGAAACATTGTTTATTAATTAAATCTGTAAGCTCCAATATACACTATATTGCCAAAAGTATTGGGTCACCTGCTTTGATCCCAATATGAACTCAGTCACATCCTATTCTTAATCCAAAGGGTTCAATATGATGTGGGTCCACTCTTTGTAGCTATAACAGCTTCAACTCTTCTGGAAGGCTTTCCACAAGGTTTAGGTCGGAGTGTGTTTATGGGAATTTTTGACCATTCTTCCAGAAGTGCATTTGTGAGGTCACACACTGATCTTGGACGAGGAGACTAACTCTCAGTCTGCGCTCTAATTCTGTAGGGTTGAGGTCAGGACTTGCAAGCCAGTCAACTTCATCCACACCAAACTCTGTCATGCATGTCTTTATGGGCCTTGCTTTGTGCACTGGTGCACAGTCATGTTGGAACAGGAAGTGGCCATCCCCGAGCTGGGCTTGGCCTCTTGTTCCAGTGAAAGGAACTCTGAATGATCCAGCATTTACCAAGAGATTTTGGACAATTCCATGCTCCCAACTTTGTGGGAACAGTTTGGGGATGGCCACTTCCTGTTCCAACATGACTGTGCCCCAGTGCACAAAGTAAGGTCCACAAAGACATGGATGAGAGCCAGTCTCCTCGTCCGATATCAGTGTATCACTTCACAAATGCACATCTGAAAGAATGGTCAAAAATGTCCATAAACACACTCCTAAACCTTGTGGAAGGCATTCTCAGAAGAGTTGAAGCTGTTATAGCTGCAAAGGGTGGACCAATGTCATATTAAGCCCTATTATATAAAAATAGAATGTGCTTGAAGTTCATATGGGGGTCAAAGCAGGTGACCCCATACTTTTGGCAATATAGTGCATGTGGGTCAGATGAAGCCACTGCTGCACTCAGAGAGGACATGTGGCTCTCCTCTGGTGCTCTTGTCTCCTGTCAGCCACATGTCGGGAGGTTTTGGGGCATCGTACACTACTTAATCAGAGGGGACGTGTGTGTATGTGTGTGAGTGTGTGTGTGTGCGAGTGTGTGTGTATGAGAGAGAGAGAGAGAGAGAGAGAGAGAGAGAGTGTGTGTGTGTGTGTGTGTGTGTGTGAGAGAGAGAGGGAGAGTGTGTGTGAGAGAGAGTGTGTGTGTGTGAGAGAGAGAGACAGAGAGAGAGAGAGAGAGAGAGAGAGAGAGAGAGTGTGTGTGTGTGTAAGTACTGTAACATTTACTCTGCAGCTCAGGGAGATGCAGCGAAAGGTCACAGTCTCTCACATACAGTCCACCCTCCTCTGGGTTGAACACAAACATCTAAAAAAAAAACCTCTTCTGGGTTTAACACACACACACACACACACACACACACACACACACACACACACTGTAGAGTATACTACACTGTGTAGTGACTTACTATAGTATTTACTACAGTACACTACAATGTCTGGAAAATTACTATAGTAAATCCCACACTATATTGTAGTATATTATAGTAATGTATAGTATACTACACTGTGTAGTGACTTACTATAGTATTTACTACAGTACACTACAATGTCTGGAAAATTACTATAGTAAATCTCACACTATATTGTAGTATATTATAGTAATGTATAGTATACTACACCGTGTAGTGACTTACTATAGTAATTTTCCAAACATTGTAGTGTACTATGGTAAATACTATAGTAAATCCCACACTATATTGTAGTATATTATAGTAATGTATAGTATACTACACTGTGTAGTGACTTACTATAGTAATTTTCCAAACATTGTAGTGTACTATGGTAAATACTATAGTAAATAGTAAACTAAAGTTGTAGACTTTGTAGTGACATACTATGTCAAATGTCAATGTCAAATTTATTTGTATAGCACGATTTACAGACGGCTGAGCCGCACCAAAGTGCTTCACAGTAAAGTGCAAAAATGCAGAGAGTAAGTAAAAAGAGACACACATTTAGTTAAAAAGATAAAATGAAACAAATAAAACAAAAGGAGAGATATCAAAAGGTAACCATGGGACACTGTAAACAGGTGCTTAAAAGAAGGGGAACCCTAATTAAAAGCAAGTGCAAAGAGATGGGTTTTTAACAGGGATTTAAAACTGTGCACAGACTGGGCCGCACGGATGTGGAAGGGGAGGCAGTTCCAGGCTGCAACTGCAAAGGCTCTATCCCCCTTTGTTTTTAACCTGGTCCTGGGCAATTCCAGTAGCAGCTGGTCAGCTGACCGTAGTGCTCTGGAGGGGATGTGGTGATGGAGGAGATCAGAAAGGTAAGTGGGGGCCAGACCATGGAGGGATTTGAATACAGTCAGTAGGAGTTTGAAGTCTATGCGGTAGCGGATGGGTAGCCAGTGGAGTGATGCAAGGACCGGGGTGATATGTTCGCGCTTTTTTGTACAGGTGAGTAGTTGAGCATCTGAGTTCTGCACTAACTGTAGGCGGCGGAGTTGAGATTGGTCAATGCTGGTTTAAAGAGCATTGCAGTAGTCCAGTTGTGAAGTGATGAATGCATGGATAACTCTCTCCAGAGCACTGCCACTACAATGTCTGGAAAATTACTATAGTAAATCCCACACTATATTGTAGTATATTATTAGCCTGGCACGCCCTCCCAGTGACGCAACGCCTTCAGGCTTTTGCTGCTGGTCTGGTCAACTGCTCATTGAGAAGGATTTCTGAGTTCCCGAAATCTGCGGAACTGCCCCCTTTGGTCGAGAACCAATCAACTTTGAGCAGCTCCAACGGCTCTGGGTAGAGGCGTGTTCAAGGCAGAGGAAAGAGTGTTGTTATTGGTTTAAACTCGGCAATCCGCTTTCTGACATCTACCAGTAGCAAATCGAGGTACTTAAAGGAGGCGGGTCAACAAACGCTGGCAAGAAACCGTGTTAGCACAGGCTGTTGGTCAGACTAAAGTCTCGCAGAGCCTTTGAAAGTCGATGGTAATCAGGCTAGTATATTATAGTAATGTATAGTATACTACACTGTGTAGTGACTTACTATAGTAATTTTCCAAACATTGTAGTGTACTATGGTAAATACTATAGTAAATCCCACACTATATTGTAGTATATTATAGTAATGTATAGTATACTACACTGTGTAGTGACTTACTATAGTAATTTTCCAAACATTGTAGTGTACTATGGTAAATACTATAGTAAATCCCACACTATATTGTAGTATATTATACTACACTGTGTAGTGACTTACTATAGCATTTACTACAGTACACTACAATGTCTGGAAAATTACTATAGTCAATCCCACACTATATTGTAGTTAGGGCTGGGCACGTTAACTCATCAATCACTTAACGCCGATAATTATTTTATCGCGCATTAACGCAGTTTTTATTATCTATTTTATACTGTAAAAGTCTGTTGCTCACAGGCTGGTCACAGGCGTCTCATCACGCATTGAAATTCCATAAGCCTACATTCACAAAATCAGGTGTAGGCCTACAACAGAAGTGAGAGAAGCCACTTGCTGCAGCAGTGTAAGAGCAAGTCACATGTTCACGGTGCACGTTGTCACACGCACGCCTAATGTTCATGTTTTGCAGCTACTACAAGTGGCATTGGTAAGTTGTTGTATGGAAAGAAAACATTAGCCTTGAGTATTTTAATATTCAGTTGTAAACAAAGACATCTTCCTATGTAGCCCAAGCTGTAAATGGACTGAAGTTCGCTCTAACTATCTAATCGATTATGCTAACCGTTAGCATTTCTATGGGATTTCTCATAGACATAGCCATAAGCTAACGCATTAGTTTCTATTCTGTAACTTGGAATGATAGCCTACGTGACTGCACTCTAACAAAATATTTATTAGGCTACATTGCTTGACAGCGGGAGATAGAATCAGAGAGGGTTAAAGCGGAGCGGATAGTTATGAAGGATCTTTGATAGAACTAACGCAACCATCCATTTAGAACTAACGGCCGTTTGTCCTAATAGAAATTTGTGGCGGAAAGAAGTAGTTCTACAAATAAGACAGTTTTAGCGATTTAAACGTTTACATTATAATGGGAAATTCAGCTGGCCAATGGCGAGTATGCCTATTTTTTTTCCGCCAAAACATATTTTTACCCGCATTTGGCCAGTGGCGGGTGCTAATTTTAAACCCTGCACACACACACACCGCTCTCAAACCCTCTGTTATGGACTGAACACACACACACACACCTGTCACACACTGTGCCCACCTCTGCTGAGAGGGCAGCTACTACTACTGCGGTGTATGTGGAGACAGAGAGGTGGTTTGGGGCTTTTGGAAGAGCTGGCCCTGCTTAGACAGGAGCGATAAACACGCTTCCTAGAACAACAACAACAACATACATTTATATAGTGCTTCATCAAGGCCATCCGAAGTGCTTTATAGTGAAGAGGAAGTCTCACTAACCACCACCAATGTGTAGCAGCACCCACCTGGGGGATGCACGGCAGCCATTACATGCCAGAGACCACACATCAGCCTGAGGTGGAGAGTGAGGAAATGGAGGACTGGGCCAGTTACAATGTGGGGGGGGGGGGGGGGTTGAATAACCCTACCCTGGATGAACCCAAATGAACACAAATGTGTTGGCAAATTTGATTTTGTTCTACAGATCGGTTTGGAGGGGAGCCCTTTGACGTCTGTTTCTGAATCCCCCAAAAACCCAGAAATGGGTATTTTCTCTGGAATTGAGTAAACAATCGTATTTAAACATTCGTTTACAAGAATGATTGTGCTGGCTGCACTTCTGAAATGATTTGGTAAGACCTTATTGCACAAATTTAGGCTTTAATTTCACTGTTGATTACGCCTGTGGAAGTCGTAAAAAGGGGAAGTTCGGGAAAAGGGATTTGACTCCTGACTCCTTTCCAGACGGACCAGCAGAGCAGATCCAAATTAGCTAACAGGTTTGTCTACCCGGCTAGAATAACCCAAAACACTGCTAGTCTTTTCACGGCACATGATCCTGCTTTATGAACTACAGTGGGAAACACGAGACCGGCGCTCCGATTTCGGCAGAATTGGGAACAGCAGCGCGAACAGTCAGGGGAGAACTCAGAACAGACGAAGAGAAAAAGCCTTTTGAGGGAGAGAGAGGAGGGAGACAAAAGACAGCTGAGAAGAGGCCATGGGAAACTGGGAGACACAAGAGAGCTGAGGGGCAGGACTGGCTTTGGAACAGGGGAGGGATGGTGGAGAGTATGATTTTCGGCCTGGGGTGGGGTGTGTGTGTGTGTGTGTGGGGGGGGGGGGTGCAGAGTGTGTGAACGAGAGACAGAATGAGAACAGGAGAAAGACAGATGCAATGCAAGTGACAGATTGATAGAGGGTTCTAGAAAGAGAGAACAGAATGGTAAAGATCAGGTGCAGAGAAAAATACCTGATATATAGCAAAAGGGAGAGATAGAGGGAGAGATAGAGAAATCCATAGAGAGAGAAAAGAAAGAGAGAAAAGAAAGAGAAAGACAGAGGGAGAGAGAGAGGGCGAGGGTGAAAGACAGAGAGGCCGTGCGGTACTGACCAGGTGGCGAGTGGTCAGGGGGGGCGGTGGCCGGCGGGTTGAGGGCCCAGTGCAGGTTCCTCCTGAACTCCTGCTGGTCCTCCGTGTGGATGAGCTCAAACACACTCTGGTGCATGACGTCCGTCTGGGGGAGAAACACACACAGAAGAGGATCAGACACGCGTAAAAACGCACGCACGCACGCACGCACGCACGCACGCACGCAAGCACGCACGCACGCAAGCACAGAAGAGGATCAGACACACATAAAAACGCACGAACGCACACACGCACGCACGCACACACGCACGCACACACACACACACACACACACACTGGTTTGAGTTATCGGAAGCTTCATCAGTGTGACAGGCTTTCTTTCTTGTTCCAAAACACTCCGAGCTACAGTATGAGATAGCATGCTAGTCACACCCATGCTAACATTGAGCAAATCTGAATTACATAAGGGCCCAATTACTACAGCGGAAGAATGGGGACAGCTACAGCTACGGCTACAGCTACGGCTATAGCTACGGACCAAGCCAGCTGGGTTTGCCTTGGGGGCTTGGGCGGGGTGGAGGAAGTCGAGCTCAAGGGATATTTTTTGGGAGAGGATCACAGGATAGCTAGCGAGCCAAATCAAACTGTCTCTCTCTCTCTCACACACACACACACACACACACACACACACACACACACACACACACACACACACACACACACACACACATACACATCTCCGCCTGTAGCCTGCAATGCTCCATTCATGCCCTGGCACACTCTATGCATAGGATTGATAGATACGTATTAGACACGTGTAGGCTCTCTCCTCTGCAGTGTGACAGAACACCCTGGGGTAAAAGACTCGAAACAAGACAATCTAGTCTCTGTCCTCGGGCTGTTTTCAGACGACTGTATTAGGGGCTTGTGATATGAAGCAGATAACCGTGTCATGGATCTGGCCCTGAACTGGCTGTAATTTGGCCCTAATCTGGCCCTAATCTGGCCCTGATCTGGCCCTGATCTGGCTCTGATCTGGCCTGTTTAATTAACCTGAATCTGTCAGCCTGCCTGTTAGCTCATGCCATAGCCTACAGCAGGGTCCAGCGGCCTACGGACTAGTTGTCCTTCAGAGGGCCTGCAGTTTGTCAGTCTGACAGCACTTCCAGAATATCATATCATGAACAATGCATAGCGCTAGCAGAGGTCAAAACAATCGTTAGCTATGCCACAGTACCTCTCTTTGTGTACTGTTGCTGACAGATGATAAACACGAGGCCTGCTAGCATACGGGCCAATACCAAACTACTCCTCAACATGGCAAAGTGGGGAGGTGGTAGCATAGTGGCTAAGGAGCTGGGTTACCAAGCAGTAGCCTGACATTGTGGATCAAATTCCCAGAGTAGTCTGAAAAGTTGTGGGTTCAATTCCCAAAGTAGTCTGAAAAGTTGTGGGATCAATTTCCAGTTGCTACTGTTGCGTCCTTGAGTAAGGACCCTGAGTTCTTCTGTGGAGACTGAAATTGACATACAGAAGTCGCTTTGGATAAAACTGTCCAATGACTTCAGTATTCGGTTAAATAATTGTTGATCAGTTCAACATAGAGCCCTGTGAAATGAGGCCATTCTTTCAGCAGTGTGGATTCCCACACATCCTTCCCTCTGGATCAGGCCACTGTATGCAAACACACGACATTAATACAAATCCAAAGTGACTCAAAACACTGCTGTTAAATCCCGCTAATCATACGCAAGCCAAGAGGCCCGTTCAACCTGCAGGGTGCACACATACACACACACACATCAGCACACAGCTCACACACACACACACACACACACACACACACACACGTACACAGGGCAAGTCACACAGGCTAAACATAGAGGCTTTGGATTGCCACTTCTCAACCGACTGCCCTATGTCTGACCCTTGGGCCTTATCAAACCCTTATCCCGTGGAAATCCTCAGGTGAGCTGAGAAATGTCTAAGTCTGGCCTCGTTAAGAGCCCTGAGACTTGGCCAGGACAAACAGATGAGTGTCTCTGAGTGGCCACATCTCAGCCTGACAGGCTGCAAGCATATCATTCATTGTGTCATTAACCATTCAGACTTTATCCAAACTGATTTTTTCCCCCTGAAAGACCAAGAATAATTTCGCGTCATTGGATATATTTAGATTTAAAAGAAATTAGGAAATTAGGAAATTAGTTTATTGCTGTTTACCACAGAGTTGGGTAAGAGGATACAAACCCTTCTCTTCTCTGTGCCTGCAATAGCTTAACACTGATAGCCTAGCTCGGGGTCATCCCTTTGTTCCCTGGGTCCTATGTTCCCCGGTTTTCCCAAAAAGGGTCCTATGTTCCCCGGTCGCAATACATACCGGGGAACATAGGACCCTTCTCTGGAAAAGCGGGAAACATAGGACCCTTTCTAAAATCGAAGAAAAAAAGGGTCCTATGTTCCCCAGTCCCATACAAAGTGGGGAACATAGGACCCGGGGAACATAGGACCTGGGGAACATAGGTACGCTCCCCCTAGCTCAGCATAATTAACTATAAGTGGGTTACATCAGTTAGCCTTTAGCTAGCCTATAGCAAAATAGGAGCTATAATTCACTGGAAGTGGGTTACATAAGTTAGCATATAGCTAGCCTATAGCTAAATAGGCTAACTGCCATAGCCCACATCCAGAGGCTGAGGCTGTGTACAGTATGGCTGTGTGAATGCCAGAGGCAGCTCAACTCACCTGATGAAAGCCCAGGTAGTCCTGAATTGTGTGTGAGGAGTAGAAAATAATCCCCTCTGCGGTGGTGACCAACACAAACCCATTGAGAGCCTAGGAGAGGAAGAGAGAGAGAGTTAATCATTAAAGCTATGCAGAATTCAGACTTAGAATACTGTATGTTCCTTTGATACTCAAATGCACATACACACACAGGATACAGTATATAACCGATGAAGAATACTCTACACACAATCTCTCACAAGCTTCTTCTTAAAGTTAATATAACAAAGACCTGAAAAGGTAAAAATGTTTATTATCAAATCATTAATATGCAATTGCATATGCAAAATAGTTGCCCGATAACTGCCTAAAGACCGTAACCAAGATGCCCGCCAAGTAAGGTGACTTACAGTATAGGCCCTATAACGAGTGCTTTAGTAGTTTATGAATTCCCTCTGTTCTACACTGGGGATGGGCACATTGGCTTCCTCCTCCTTGTCCCCTATATCTGAATAGACCAAATATATCTGATCTGATTTCAGAGGGTCTAAGAGGAAAGCAAACAAGCCCCGACTACCAGCGGCACACGCCAAACACATGCAAGTGGCCCAGTGAGGAGGGACAGGTCTCTAAAGCAGTTTGGACAGTGAGTGGGGTGACACAGCTGTCACGCTGGAGTCTTCTAGTGTCTTTGATGTCTGTCCATGAGCGATGGGTTAGCGTAGTAGCCACATGCACACACACACACACACACACACACACACACACACACACACACACACACACACACACACACACACACACACACACACACACACACACTCTGCTGTCCTTGGGTGCTGTGCCGGAAGTGTACTGAAAAAAACTGATGTCTAACTGTCAAGGAAGGAAAAAATGATATGGGATGTTTGAAGGAGTGTGGGGATGTCGATGAACAAATTCTTAATTTTGGCACTGATCAAATTCACCAAGACAAATTTTTTTTACAGTCTATGAAAATTTCAGCCATTTTGACCAATGCAAAAAGAGAGATTCTCAATACGCCTGTGGATGCTGGCATATGTGGACCTGTTGGTATGTGTCTATTGTAGATGTTGGTATATGTGTATATTGTAGATATTGGTACTGTATATTGGTACAGTAATTTCCCGCATATAAGCCACATTGTGTATAAGCCGCAGGGCAGTGTTTTATGCAAGTTAAAAGAATCAAAACCACATTGAAATTTAGCAAAATCAATGTATAAGCCGTGGCTAATAGTCGTGGATATTGTAGATATTGATATTACTGTATGTTGGATAACAAGGGTGTTATACGGCTTCATCTTCTGACTCCATCCTGGACCCTGCCTGAATCATCCCAAACACCTCCCGCCAAAACAATTGGAGCTCATCACTGCCTTGTGCTTATTTCCTGTCTGACGCCATCTGTTGCCTCCTGGACTCTCCGCCAGTGGTGTCCGTGTGTGATTATTACTCTAATCTTCCCAGAGGTTTCACAACAAACCAACAAACCACACACAGGCTTGTGACGTGACGTGACCGCGTGAGACGGCCGCCAGAGACAGAGACAGACAAACCCACCCGGCTCAGACTGGACGTGGTTCCCTGTGTGGCCACTGATTGTGTCTGCGAGGCTTGGCTCGGGTTCAAATCGAGGGCTATTACACTTAGTCATTTAGCAGACGCTGTTATCCAAATCAACTTACATGTGAACTATATGACAAGAGGCGGTTGTCCCACGGAGCAATGTGGGGTTCAGTGCCTTGCTCACGGACACAACAGTGGAAGCTGGGAATTGAACCCACAACTTTTAAGGCTAGTACATGCTAGCCCAGCTCCTTAACCACTACGCTACCACTGCTACAAGGGATGTGAACGTGGTGGACAGTGGGTGTATGTGTGGCTCTGTCCGTGTATGTTCCAATTTCTTTGCACTCCCTCCCGACCAGGGCA
Organism: Sardina pilchardus; assembly: GCF_963854185.1. Classification (NCBI taxonomy): domain Eukaryota; kingdom Metazoa; phylum Chordata; class Actinopteri; order Clupeiformes; family Clupeidae; genus Sardina; species Sardina pilchardus. Next base: position 11,560 of record NW_026910932.1, read on the forward strand.
CTAGACTCTTGAGCTACTACCCCAAGTGGGCGAGAAAGTCTAAAAATAAAGTGCACATTGGTGGCGTCAGCAGAATTATGTATGTTTGTCTGCAAGCGAGTATGGTCCAAAAACATGCAGGTTAATGACACTAAATGTATGCTGCACCGACTGTGACAATTCACTACAGTTCATACTGAATATAATGGCTGATAAAAGGCATGCGTTTTATGCATTCAACATTTTTTAGAGAACTAAACCGTCTCTATCTCCCTCATTCTTGATCAGTATTTTGCTCTCAAAATACATTCAGTGTTTCAGAGACACCAGACGTAGCAAAATAAAGGCAAACTAGCTCTTCATCCAGGACCTGCCAAGGACACCAGGGGTGAGCTCCACCCTCCCCCCTCAGGCAGTCTAGCACACAGGGACAGTCCTCCACAGCCATGTGGCCCCCGCTATCTGCCGCGTTTGCAATCTTTGGGCAAAAAAAAAAAAAAAACTGCCAAGCGACAACACAAGCTCCTCTCCTGCCACCACCCCGGGCTTTAAACCGTCAGAGTTTCATGGATATTTCAGTGACAGCTATATTTGGTGTCTCTTGTGCCCGTTTCAGGGAGAGAGGCTTGTGTTTGTGTTGGCATACGGATGTGCCCTCCTGGGCCTCTCTGTTGCAGCTTAGAGAAACAAAGCCCAGCTTTGTCATGGACTGTTAAGGACACGTTCCTGCGTCTTTGCCATACTCATTTAGCTCCCTCGGAAGCTGGCCTGCCTGTCTGCCGTTACCGTAACACAATGTAGGAATGCCCCTGCTTTGTCGATTTGAACATACTGTTGACCCATTTAGTGCTTAGGGGGCAACCATTTAGTGCTTAGGGGGTACCCAATTAGTCTAGAACTGACGGAAAAAGGATGTGGTTTTATTCAAGATAGCAACAACATGCATTCCAAACCAGAACCAACAAATAAAGTCAGGAGGCCCATTCTCCATAATGGAAGTAAGTGTGGCATCAAAATGAGTTTGACGCCTTTATTCTAAAGGGGGGTAAACACATAAAGATTTTATAAATCTCAACTAAGTTTTTATCTGTGATGTGAG